>NC_088405.1:4101712-4151712 GCF_034236695.1 Oncorhynchus nerka
TGGTACCAACCAGGTGTTCTAATATCCCCAGATGGTACCAACCAGGTGTCCTAATATCCCCAGATGGTACCAACCAGGTGTCCTAATATCCCCAGGTGGTACCAACCAGGTGTTCTAATATCCCAGATGGTACCAACCAGGTGTCCTAATATCCCAGATGGTACCAACCAGGTGTCCTAATATCCCCAGGTGGTACCAACCAGGTGTTCTAATATCCCCAGATGGTACCAACCAGGTGTCCTAATATCCCCAGGTGGTCCCAACCAGGTGTTCTAATATCCCCAGATGATACCAACCAGGTGTCCTAATATCCCAGATGGTACCAACCAGGTGTCCTAATATCCCCAGGTGATACCAACCAGGTGTCCTAATATCCCCAGGTGATACCAACCAGGTGTCCTAATATCCCAGATGGTACCAACCAGGTGTCCTAATATCCCCAGGTGATACCAACCAGGTGTCCTAATATCCCCAGATGGTCCCAACCAGGTGTTCTAATATCCCAGATGGTACCAACCAGGTGTTCTAATATCCCCAGGTGGTACCAACCAGGTGTTCTAATATCCCAGGTGGTAATAATTCACATTTCCTGTTGCTTTTTCTCCTGGCTCGGTTTCTACATTCGTTAATTGGCTCATTCATCCCCTCCCCTCCTCTCCCCTGTAACTATTCCCCAGGTCGTTGCTGTTCTCAGTCAACTTACCTGGTAAAATAACGGATAAATAACGGATAAATAAAATTCAAAAAAGTTATAGCTCGGTTTATATAGTCATTATAGCTCGGTTTATATAGTCATTATAGCTCGGTTTATATAGTCATTATAGCTCGGTTTCTACAGTCATTATAGCTCGGTTTATATAGTAATTATAGCTCGGTTTATATAGTCATTATAGCTCGGTTTATATAGTAATTATAGCTCGGTTTCTACAGTCATTATAGCTCGGTTTATATAGTCATTATAGCTCGGTTTATATAGTCATTATAGCTCGGTTTATATAGTAATTATAGCTCGGTTTATATAGTCATTATAGCTCGGTTTCTACAGTCATTATAGCTCGGTTTATATAGTCATTATAGCTCGGTTTATATAGTCATTATAGCTCGGTTTATATAGTAATTATAGCTCGGTTTATATAGTCATTATAGCTCGGTTTATATAGTCATTATAGCTCGGTTTATATAGTCATTATAGCTCGGTTTATATAGTAATTATAGCTCGGTTTCTACAGTCATTATAGCTCGGTTTATATAGTCATTATAGCTCGGTTTCTACAGTCGTTATAGCTCGGTTTATATAGTAATTATAGCTCGGTTTATATAGTCATTATAGCTCGGTTTATATAGTCATTATAGCTCGGTTTATATAGTCATTATAGCTCGGTTTCTACAGTCATTATAGGTCGGTTTATATAGTCATTATAGCTCGGTTTATATAGTCATTATAGCTCGGTTTATATAGTCATTATAGCTCGGTTTATATAGTCATTATAGCTCGGTTTATATAGTCATTATAGCTCGGTTTATATAGTAATTATAGCTCGGTTTATATAGTCATTATAGCTCGGTTTATATAGTCATTATAGCTCGGTTTATATAGTCATTATAGCTCGGTTTCTACAGTCGTTATAGCTCGGTTTATATAGTCATTATAGCTTGGTTTATATAGTTTATATGTTTTAGTATGGGTTAACCCTGTTCTGCTCAGCAGTGTCAAGGCTAACGCTGCTCTGGTATGGGCTAACCCTGTTCTGCTCAGCAGTGTCAAGGCTAACGCTGCTCTGGTATTGGTTAACCCTGTTCTGCTCAGCAGTGTCAAGGCTAACGCTGCTCTGGTATGGGTTAACCCTGTTCTGCTCAGCAGTGTCAAGGCTAACGCTGCTCTGGTATGGGCTAACCCTGTTCTGCTCAGCAGTGTCAAGGCTAACGCTGCTCTGGTATTGGTTAACCCTGTTCTGCTCAGCAGTGTCAAGGCTAACGCTGCTCTGGTATGGGTTAACCCTGTTCTGCTCAGCAGTGTCAAGGCTAACGCTGCTCTGGTATGGGCTAACCCTGTTCTGCTCAGCAGTGTCAAGGCTAACGCTGCTCTGATATTGGTTAACCCTGTTCTGCTCAGCAGTGTCAAGGCTAACCCTGCTCTGGTATGGTCACCAGTGCTAAGGCTAACCCTGCACTGGTATTGGTTAACCCTGTTCTTCTCAGCAGTGTCAAGGCTAACCCTGCTCTGGTATGGTCACCAGTGCTAAGGCTAACCCTGCACTGGTATTGGTTAACCCTGTTCTGCTCAGCAGTATCAAGGCTAACCCTGCACTGGTATTGGCTAACCTTGTTCTGCTCAGCAGTATCACGGCTAACCACGTTCTGGTATGGGTTAACCCTGAGTGAATCTCTATGTAGTAAACAGAGTTCTTGACCAGTGAATTTCTATGTAATAAACAGGGCAGTGGGGTTAGTGTGGTGGTTGGTGGCTGCATCTCCCAACATGCACTTCAGCCCAGGTCTTGGACCAGACTAGCCTGAGTGCCAGTCTATTTGTGCCATCATACCATGACAAGGAGTTGGCCTGATGGCACAAACAGACTGGCACTCAGCCAGTCCTAGACCAGCATGCATCGGGACTCAGGCCACACCACACAGAGACCTTGTTGAGCTTGGCGTAGTCGATGAGGTCAGGACGGTGTCTGTGTATCAGGGCGCACAACGCGAGGCCGTCCTTCCAGCTTCACAGCCAACCAGGGGGAGAGAATCATATCGTCACAGCGGGCCGCCACATCAACAGCCAATTAAAATGCCTCTATCTAACAGTCTTCTAAGGTCAAGGGCCAATTACATTTGATTTCCTACTAAAGCTTTGTGTTCATTGGTTCTCAGACTGATAGGTGCAGGTGTGCTGATACTGATGATTTGTTTACATAGCAGGTTGGATAATTAACATAGCAGGTTGGGATAATTAACATAGCAGGTTAGGATAATTAACATAGCAGGTTAGGATAATTAACATAGCAGGTTAGGATAATTAACATAGCAGGTTGGATAATTAACATAGCAGGTTAGGATAATTAACATAGCAGGTTAGGATAATTAACATAGCAGGTTGGATAATTAACATAGCAGGTTAGGATAATTAACATAGCAGGTTAGGATAATTAACATAGCAGGTTAGGATAATTAACATAGCAGGTTGGATAATTAACATAGCAGGTTAGGGAGAATTAACATAGCAGGTTAGGATAATTAACATAGCAGGTTAGGGAGAATTAACATAGCAGGTTGAATAATTAACATAGCAGGTTAGGATAATTAACATAGCAGGTTAGGATAATTAACATAGCAGGTTGGGATAATTAACATAGCAGGTTAGGATAATTAACGTGGCAGGTCAGGTGAATTAACATAGCAGGTTAGGAGAATGAGGTTAAGGTTAGGAAAAGGGTTAGCTACAACACTACAGTTGTCAACAGCTGTTGTCCCCGACGCGACCACTAGTTGGCGCTGTAGGCCGACTCCATCCAACCACAGCCGGTAGAAAAGGTAAACAAACCCTCTCTGGTGACAAATCATCAGTAAAGAGAACAAGCCTTTCCATCGGACTGCTGCTCTCTGCTGCAGAACTCAAATCAAATGGATGGCTGTGCGTCTCCAGACTGACATCACTGTGATTGGTCCAGGAAGAGGCTTCTACCCAGCCCAATGCACTGTGATTGGTCCAGGAAGAGGCTTCTACCCAGCAGTTAAAGGCCCAATGCACTGTGATTGGTCCAGGAAGAGGCTTCTACCCAGCAGTTAAAGGCCCAATGCACTGTGATTGGTCCAGGAAGAGGCTTCTAGCCAGCAGTTAAAGGCCCAATGCACTGTGATTGGTCCAGGAAGAGGCTTCTAGCCAGCAGTTAAAGGCCCAATGCACTGTGATTGGTCCAGGAAGAGGCTTCTACCCAGCAGTTAAAGGCCCAATGCACTGTGATTGGTCCAGGAAGAGGCTTCTACCCAGCAGTTAAAGGCCCAATGCACTGTGATTGGTCCAGGAAGAGGCTTCTACCCAGCAGTTAAAGGCCCAATGCACTGTGATTGGTCCAGGAAGAGGCTTCTAGCCAGCAGTTAAAGGCCCAATGCACTGTGATTGGTCCAGGAAGAGGCTTCTAGCCAGCAGTTAAAGGCCCAATGCACTGTGATTGGTCCAGGAAGAGGCTTCTACCCAGCAGTTAATGGCCCAATGCACTGTGATTGGTCCAGGAAGAGGCTTCTACCCAGCAGTTAAAGGCCCAATGCACTGTGATTGGTTCAGGAAGAGGCTTCTACCCAGCAGTTAAAGGCCCAATGCACTGTGATTGGTCCAGGAAGAGGCTTCTACCCAGCAGTTAATGGCCCAATGCACTGTGATTGGTCCAGGAGAGGCTTCTACCCAGCAGTTAAAGGCCCAATGCACTGTGATTGGTCCAGGAAGAGGCTTCTACCCAGCAGTTAAAGGCCCAATGCACTGTGATTGGTCCAGGAAGAGGCTTCTACCCAGCAGTTAAAGGCCCAATGCACTGTGATTGGTCCAGGAAGAGGCTTCTACCCAGCAGTTAAAGGCCCAATGCACTGTGATTGGTCCAGGAAGAGGCTTCTACCCAGCAGTTAAAGGCCCAATGCACTGTGATTGGTCCAGGAAGAGGCTTCTACCCAGCAGTTAAAGGCCCAATGCAGCCGTTTTTATATCAATATCAAATCATTTCTGGGTAACAATTAAGAACCTTACTGTACTAGTTTTCAATTAAAATGGACAAAAAATAGCTTTTTTTGTTGTTTCAAAAAACAAGATTTCTCAAGCAGATTTTTGTTAGGACTCTCTGGGTCTGAGTGAGGAAAACTGGAAACTAGCTGTTATTGGTAGATAGGATTGGAACTCTCTTTCTAATTGGTCTGTTAACCAATTTACCGCCTGGTGATGTCACCAGGCAAGCTGAGACTCCTGCCCATGTAAACCTGCTGATTAGAAGGTTCTGTGTACATTGTACTTTCAACCAATCAACTATCAGGAAAAAACACGGAGCAAATGTTTTCACATTTTTACAGTGTTAGTTTCATCAGCTGTTGTACAATATGATACAAAACACCGGGGGGGGGGAAAACAACATTTTGACTGCACTGGGCCTTTATCAGATTGAATCACAACCAAAGAATGGCAAAGAAGAGTATTTTTAAAGCCCTAATCTTAAATGGGGAAACGTAAGCATCTATTGAACTGGCTGGACAACTGATAAACACTGAATTAACATGCAGATCTCCTCTTTCTCTCTCTCTCTCTCTCTCTCTCTCTCTCTCTCTCTCTCTCTCTCTCTCTCTCACTCTCTCTCTCTCTCGCTCTGTCTCTGTCTCTCTCTCTCTCTCTGTCTCTGTCTCTGTCCCTGTCTCTCTCTCTCCCTCTCTCTCTGTCTCTCTCTCTTTCTCTCTCTCTCTCTTTCTCTGTCTCTCTCTCGCTCTCTCTCTCTGTCTCTGTCTCTGTCTCTGTCTCTGTCTCTCTCTCTCTCTCTCTCTCTCTCTCTGTCTCTGTCTCTGTCTCTCTCTCTCTCTCTCTGTCTCTCTCTCTTTCCCTCTCTCTCCTCCTCTTTTTCTCTCTCTCCTCCTCTTACCCCCTCTCTCTCTCTCTCTCTCTCTCTCTCTCTCCTCCCTCTCCCTCTCTCCCTCTCTCTCAGACAAATAGACAACCATTTACAATGCTGTGATAGGACTTGAATCTCACTCAGTAAATGGACTCACTTGACATGGAAGTTCTGGACATTGACATTCCTGTAGGGGGCAGTCTTTCTCTGGCACCACAGAAGAAGACCTTCCTTAGCAGAGGTTTCTACAGGAGAGAACATTGTGATGTTTATTGTGACAATCGTACAGTCCCGGTTCTATCAAACACTCTGAAGGGCCACGTTCTGTGCTGTGTGCTGTTCTACGACAGCCACATTCATTACGGGACAGTTTCCCAGACACAGACTAGTCCTGTACTAAGAAGCTCTTTACATGGAGAATCTCACATTGATGCTTTTTGTTCCAAGACTAGTCGGAAATCTGGGTGCAGGAAACTGGCCTGATGTGTTCTAATGTCTAATTAGTGAAACTGGCCTGATGTGTCTAATTTGTGAAACTGGCCTGATGTGTTCTAATGTCTAATTCATGAAACTGGCCTGATGTGTTCTAATGTCTAATTCATGAAACTGGCCTGATGTGTTCTAATGTCTAATTCATGAAACTGGCCTGATGTGTTCTAATGTCTAATTAGTGAAACTGGCCTGATGTGTCTAATTAGTGAAACTGGCCTGATGTGTTCTAATGTCTAATTCATGAAACTGGCCTGATGTGTTCTAATATCTAATTCATGAAACTGGCCTGATGTGTTCTAATATCTAATGTCTAATTCATGAAACTGGCCTGATGTGTTCTAATATCTAATGTCTAATTCATGAAACTGGCCTGATGTGTTCTAATATCTAATATCTCATTCATGAAACTGGCCTGATGTGTTCTAATATCTAATATCTAATTCATGAAACTGGACTGATGTGTTCTAATGTCTAATTAATGAAACTGGCCTGATGTGTTCTAATATCTAATTCATGAAACTGGCCTGATGTGTTCTAATATCTAATTCATGAAACTGGCCTGATGTGTTCTAATATCTAATGTCTAATTCATGAAACTGGCCTGATGTGTTCTAATATCTAATTTCTAATTCATGAAACTGGCCTGATGTGTTCTAATATCTAATATCTCATTCATGAAACTGGCCTGATGTGTTCTAATATCTAATATCTAATTCATGAAACTGGCCTGATGTGTTCTAATATCTAATGTCTAATTCATGAAACTGGCCTGATGTGTTCTAATATCTAATTCATGAAACTGGCCTGGTGTGTTCTAATATCTAATTCATGAAACTGGCCTGATGTGTTCTAATATCTAATGTCTAATTCATGAAACTGGCCTGATGTGTTCTAATATCTAATGTCTAATTCATGAAACTGGCCTGATGTGTTCTAATATCTAATTCATGAAACTGGCCTGATGTGGTCTAATGTCTAATTCATGAAACTGGCCTGATGTGTTCTAATATCTAATATCTAATTCATGAAACTGGCCTGATGTGTTCTAATATCTAATTCATGAAACTGGCCTGATGTGTTCTAATATCTAATTCATTAAACTGGCCTGATGTGTTCTAATATCTAATATCTAATTCATGAAACTGGCCTGATGTGTTCTAATGTCTAATTCATGAAACTGGCCTGATGTGTTCTAATATCTAATTCATGAAACTGGCCTGATGTGTTCTAATATCTAATTCATGGAACTGGCCTGATGTGTTCTAATATCTAATTCATGAAACTGGCCTGATGTGTTCTAATATCTAATTCATGAAACTGGCCTGATGTGTTCTAATATCTAATATCTCATTCATGAAACTGGCCTGATGTGTTCTAATATCTAATGTCTAATTCATGAAACTGGCCTGATGTGTTCTAATATCTAATGTCTAATTCATGAAACTGGCCTGATGTGTTCTAATATCTAATTCATGAAACTGGCCTGATGTGTTCTAATGTCTAATTCATGAAACTGGCCTGATGTGTTCTAATATCTAATATCTAATTCATGAAACTGGCCTGATGTGTTCTAATATCTAATTCATGAAACTGGCCTGATGTGTTCTAATATCTAATTCATTAAACTGGCCTGATGTGTTCTAATATCTAATATCTAATTCATGAAACTGGCCTGATGTGTTCTAATATCTAATGTCTAATTCATGAAACTGGCCTGATGTGTTCTAATATCTAATTCATGAAACTGGCCTGATGTGTTCTAATATCTAATTCATGAAACTGGCCTGATGTGTTCTAATGTCTAATTCATGAAACTGGCCTGATGTGTTCTAATATCTAATTCATGAAACTGGCCTGATGTGTTCTAATATCTAATTCATGAAACTGGCCTGATGTGTTCTAATATCTAATATCTCATTCATGAAACTGCCCTGATGTGTTCTAATATCTAATATCTAATTCATGAAACTGGCCTGATGTGTTCTAATATCTAATGTCTAATTCATGAAACTGGCCTGATGTGTTCTAATATCTAATTCATGAAACTGGCCTGGTGTGTTCTAATATCTAATTCATGAAACTGGCCTGATGTGTTCTAATATCTAATGTCTAATTCATGAAACTGGCCTGATGTGTTCTAATATCTAATGTCTAATTCATGAAACTGGCCTGATGTGTTCTAATATCTAATTCATGAAACTGGCCTGATGTGGTCTAATGTCTAATTCATGAAACTGGCCTGATGTGTTCTAATATCTAATATCTAATTCATGAAACTGGCCTGATGTGTTCTAATATCTAATTCATGAAACTGGCCTGATGTGTTCTAATATCTAATTCATTAAACTGGCCTGATGTGTTCTAATATCTAATATCTAATTCATGAAACTGGCCTGATGTGTTCTAATGTCTAATTCATGAAACTGGCCTGATGTGTTCTAATATCTAATTCATGAAACTGGCCTGATGTGTTCTAATATCTAATTCATGGAACTGGCCTGATGTGTTCTAATATCTAATTCATGAAACTGGCCTGATGTGTTCTAATATCTAATTCATGAAACTGGCCTGATGTGTTCTAATATCTAATATCTCATTCATGAAACTGGCCTGATGTGTTCTAATATCTAATGTCTAATTCATGAAACTGGCCTGATGTGTTCTAATATCTAATGTCTAATTCATGAAACTGGCCTGATGTGTTCTAATATCTAATTCATGAAACTGGCCTGATGTGTTCTAATGTCTAATTCATGAAACTGGCCTGATGTGTTCTAATATCTAATATCTAATTCATGAAACTGGCCTGATGTGTTCTAATATCTAATTCATGAAACTGGCCTGATGTGTTCTAATATCTAATTCATTAAACTGGCCTGATGTGTTCTAATATCTAATATCTAATTCATGAAACTGGCCTGATGTGTTCTAATATCTAATGTCTAATTCATGAAACTGGCCTGATGTGTTCTAATATCTAATTCATGAAACTGGCCTGATGTGTTCTAATATCTAATTCATGAAACTGGCCTGATGTGTTCTAATGTCTAATTCATGAAACTGGCCTGATGTGTTCTAATATCTAATTCATGAAACTGGCCTGATGTGTTCTAATATCTAATTCATGAAACTGGCCTGATGTGTTCTAATATCTCATATCTAATTCATGAAACTGGCCTGATGTGTTTTAATATCTAATATCTAATTCATGAAACTGGCCTGATGTGTTCTAATATCTAATATCTAATTCATGAAACTGGCCTGATGTGTTCTAATATCTAATTCATGAAACTGGCCTGATGTGTTCTAATATCTAATTCATGAAACTGGCCTGATGTGTTCTAATATCTAATTCATGAAACTGGCCTGATGTGTTCTAATATCTAATGTCTAATTCATGAAACTGGCCTGATGTGTTCTAATGTCTAATTCATGAAACTGGCCTGATGTGTTCTAATATCTAATGTCTAATTCATGAAACTGGCCTGATGTGTTCTAATATCTAATTCATGAAACTGGCCTGATGTGTTCTAATATCTAATATCTAATTCATGAAACTGGCCTGATGTGTTCTAATGTCTAATGTCTAATTCATGAAACTGGCCTGATGTGTTCTAATGTCTAATTCATGAAACTGGCCTGATGTGTTCTAATATCTAATATCTAATTCATGAAACTGGCCTGATGTGTTCTAATATCTAATTCATGAAACTGGCCTGATGTGTTCTAATATCTAATGTCTAATTCATGAAACTGGCCTGATGTGTTCTAATATCTAATTCATGAAACTGGCCTGATGTGTTCTAATGTCTAATTCATGAAACTGGCCTGATGTGTTCTAATATCTAATATCTAATTCATGAAACTGGCCTGATGTGTTCTAATATCTAATTCATGAAACTGGCCTGATGTGTTCTAATATCTAATTCATGAAACTGGCCTGATGTGTTCTAATATCTAATTCATGAAACTGGCCTGATGTGTTCTAATATCTAATTCATGAAACTGGCCTGATGTGTTCTAAAATCTAATGTCTAATTCATGAATAGCACATACAGTCCAATAGGACCTGGTTTTCCTATATTAACTAACCTTCCTTGGAGATAACATACTATACACTATAACTACATGACTATATTAACTAACCTCCCATGGAGATAACATACTATACACTACAACTACATGACTATATTAACTAACCTCCCATGGAGATAACATACTATACACTATAACTACATGACTATATTAACTAACCTTGGAGATAACATACTATACACTATACATACCACTATAACTACATGACTATATTAACTAACCTCCCATGGAGATAACATACTATACACTATACATACCACTATAACTACATGACTATATTATCTAACCTCCCATGGAGATAACATACTATACACTATAACTACATGACTATATTAACTAACCTCCCATGGAGATAACATACTATACACTATACATACCACTATAACTACATGACTATATTAACTAACCTCCCATGGAGATAACATACTATACACTATAACTACATGACTATATTAACTAACCTCCCATGGAGATAACATACTATACACTATACATACCACTATAACTACATGACTATATTATCTAACCTCCCATGGAGATAACATACTATACATACCACTATAACTACATGACTATATTAACTAACCTCCCATGGAGATAACATACTATACACTATAACTACATGACTATATTAACTAACCTCCCATGGAGATAACATACTATACACTATACATACCACTATAACTACATGACTATATTAACTAACCTTGGAGATAACATACTATACACTATAACTACATGACTATATTAACTAACCTCCCATGGAGATAACATACTATACACTATAACTACATGACTATATTAACTAACCTCCCATGGAGATAACATACTATACACTATAACTACATGACTATATTACTATAACTACATGACTATATTAACTAACCTCCCTTGGAGATAACATACTATACACTATAACTACATGACTATATTAACTAACCTCCCATGGAGATAACATACTATACACTATAACTACATGACTATATTAACTAACCTCCCATGGAGATAACATACTATACACTATAACTACATGACTATATTACTATAACTACATGACTATATTAACTAACCTCCCATGGAGATAACATACTATACACTATAACTACATGACTATATTAACTAACCTCCCTTGGAGATAACATACTATACACTATAACTACATGACTATATTAACTAACCTCCCATGGAGATAACATACATACCACTATAACTACATGACTATATTAACTAACCTCCCATGGAGATAACATACTATACACTATAACTACATGACTATATTAACTAACCTCCCTTGGAGATAACATACTATACACTATACATACCACTATAACTACATGACTATATTATCTAACCTCCCTTGGAGATAACATACTATACACTATACATACCACTATAACTACATGACTATATTATCTAACCTCCCATGGAGATAACATACTATACATACCACTATAACTACATGACTATATTAACTAACCTCCCATGGAGATAACATACTATACACTATAACTACATGACTATATTAACTAACCTCCCATGGAGATAACATACTATACACTATACATACCACTATAACTACATGACTATATTAACTAACCTTGGAGATAACATACTATACACTATAACTACATGACTATATTAACTAACCTCCCATGGAGATAACATACTATACACTATAACTACATGACTATATTAACTAACCTCCCATGGAGATAACATACTATACACTATAACTACATGACTATATTACTATAACTACATGACTATATTAACTAACCTCCCTAACCTCCCATGGAGATAACATACTATACACTATAACTACATGACTATATTAACTAACCTCCCATGGAGATAACATACTATACACTATAACTACATGACTATGACTATATTAACTAACCTCCCATGGAGATAAATACTATACACTATAATACATGACTATATTACTATAACTACATGACTATATTAACTAACCTCCCATGGAGATAACATACTATACACTATAACTACATGACTATATTAACTAACCTCCCTTGGAGATAACATACTATACACTATAACTACATGACTATATTAACTAACCTCCCATGGAGATAACATACATACCACTATAACTACATGACTATATTAACTAACCTCCCATGGAGATAACATACTATACACTATAACTACATGACTATATTAACTAACCTCCCTTGGAGATAACATACTATACACTATACATACCACTATAACTACATGACTATATTATCTAACCTCCCTTGGAGATAACATACTATACACTATACATACCACTATAACTACATGACTATATTAACTAACCTCCCTTGGAGATAACATACTATACACTATACATACCACTATAACTACATGACTATATTAACTAACCTCCCATGGAGATAACATACTATACACTATAACTACATGACTATATTAACTAACCTCCCATGGAGATAACATACATGACTATATTAACTAACTGGAGATAACATACTATACACTATAACTACATGACTATATTAACTAACCATGGAGATAACATACTATACACTATAACTACATGACTATATTAACTAACCTCCCATGGAGATAACATACTATACACTATACATACCACTATAACTACATGACTATATTAACTAACCTCCCATGGAGATAACATACTATACACTATACATACCACTATAACTACATGACTATATTAACTAACCTCCCATGGAGATAACATACTATACACTATACATACCACTATAACTACATGACTATATTAACTAACCTCCCATGGAGATAACATACTATACACTATAACTACATGACTATATTAACTAACCTCCCATGGAGATAACATACTATACACTATACATACCACTATAACTACATGACTATATTACTATAACTACATGACTATATTAACTAACCTCCCATGGAGATAACATACTATACACTATAACTACATGACTATATTATCTAACCTTGGAGATAACATACTATACACTATAACTACATGACTATATTAACTAACCTTGGAGATAACATACTATACACTATAACTACATGACTATATTAACTAACCTCCCATGGAGATAACATACTATACACTATAACTACATGACTATATTAACTAACCTCCCATGGAGATAACATACTATACACTATAACTACATGACTATATTAACTAACCTCCCATGGAGATAACATACTATACACTATACATACCACTATAACTACATGACTATATTAACTAACCATGGAGATAACATACTATACACTATAACTACATGACTATATTAACTAACCTCCCATGGAGATAACATACTATACACTATAACTACATGACTATATTAACTAACCTCCCATGGAGATAACATACTATACACTATAACTACATGACTATATTAACTAACCTCCCATGGAGATAACATACTATACACTATACATACCACTATAACTACATGACTATATTAACTAACCTTGGAGATAACATACTATACACTATAACTACATGACTATATTAACTAACCTTGGAGATAACATACTATACACTATACATACCACTATAACTACATGACTATATTAACTAACCTCCCATGGAGATAACATACTATACACTATAACTACATGACTATATTAACTAACATTGGAGATAACATACTATACACTATAACTACATTACTATATTAACTAACCTCCCATGGAGATAACATACTATACACTATACATACCACTATAACTACATGACTATATTAACTAACCTTCCATGGAGATAACATACTATACACTATAACTACATGACTATATTAACTAACCTCCCATGGAGATAACATACTATACACTATAACTACATGACTATATTATCTAACCTTGGAGATAACATACTATACACTATACATACCACTATAACTACATGACTATATTATCTAACCTCCCATGGAGATAACATACTATACACTATAACTACATGACTATATTAACTAACCTCCCATGGAGATAACATACTATACACTATAACTACATGACTATATTACTATAACTACATGACTATATTAACTAACCTCCCATGGAGATAACATACTATACACTATAACTACATGACTATATTATCTAACCTCCCATGGAGATAACATACTACACACTATAACTACATGACTATATTAACTAACCTCCCATGGAGATAACATACTATACACTATAACTACATGACTATATTAACTAACCTCCCATGGAGATACCATACTATACACTATACATACCACTATAACTACATGACTATATTACTATAACTACATGACTATATTAACTAACCTCCCATGGAGATAACATACTATACACTATAACTACATGACTATATTAACTAACCTCCCATGGAGATAACATACTATACACTAAAACTACATGACTATATTAACTAACCTCCCATGGAGATAACATACTATACACTATAACTACATGACTATATTAACTAACCTTCCATGGAGATAACATACTATACACTATAACTACATGACTATATTAACTAACCTTCCATGGAGATAACATACTATACACTATAACTACATGACTATATTAACTAACCTCCCATGGAGATAACATACTATACACTATAACTACATGACTATATTAACTAACCTTCCATGGAGATAACATACTATACACTATAACTACATGACTATATTAACTAACCTCCCTTGGAGATAACATACTATACACTATAACTACATGACTATATTATCTAACCTTGGAGATAACATACTATACACTATAACTACATGACTATATTATCTAACCTCCCATGGAGATAACATACTATACACTATAACGACATGACTATATTAACTAACCTTGGAGATAACATACTATACACTATAACTACATGACTATATTAACTAACCTCCCATGGAGATAACATACTATACAATATAACTACATGACTATATTATCTAACCTCCCATGGAGATAACATACTATACACTATAACTACATGACTATATTATCTAACCTTGGAGATAACATACTATACACTGTAACTACATGACTATATTAACTAACCTCCCATGGAGATAACATACTATACACTATAACTACATGACAATATGAACTAACCTTGGAGATAACATACTATACACTATAACTACATGACTATATTAACTAACCTTCCTTGGAGATAACATACTATACACTATACATACCACTATAACTACATGACTATATTAACTAACCTCCCATGGAGATAACATACTATACACTATAACTACATGACTATATTAACTAACCTCCCATGGAGATAACATACTATACACTATAACTACATGACTATATTACTATAACTACATGACTATATTACTATAACTACATGACTATATTAACTAACCTTGGAGATAACATACTATACACTATAACTACATGACTATATTAACTAACCTTGGAGATAACATACTATACACTATAACTACATGACTATATTAACTAACCTCCCATGGAGATAACATACTATACACTATAACTACATGACTATATTAACTAACCTTGGAGATAACATACTATACACTATAACTACATGACTATATTAACTAACCTTGGAGATAACATACTATACACTATAACTACATGACTATATTAACTAACCTAACCCACCTCCCTGAGATAACATACTATACACTATAACTACATGACTATATTAACTAACCTCCCATGGAGATAACATACTATACACTATAACTACATGACTATATTAACTAACCTCCCATGGAGATAACATACTATACACTATAACTACATGACTATATTAACTAACCTCCCATGGAGATAACATACTATACACTATAACTACATGACTATATTAACTAACCTCCCATGGAGATAACATACTATACACTATAACTACATGACTATATTAACTAACCTCCCATGGAGATAACATACTATACACTATAACTACATGACTATATTAACTAACCTCCCATGGAGATAACATACTATACACTATACATACCACTATAACTACATGACTATATTAACTAACCTCCCATGGAGATAACATACTATACACTATAACTACATGACTATATTAACTAACCTCCCATGGAGATAACATACTATACACTATAACTACATGACTATATTAACTAACCTCCCATGGAGATAACATACTATACACTATAACTACATGACTATATTAACTAACCTCCCATGGAGATAACATACTATACACTATAACTACATGACTATATTAACTAACCTCCCATGGAGATAACATACTATACACTATACATACCACTATAACTACATGACTATATTAACTAACCTCCCATGGAGATAACATACTATACACTATACATACCACTATAACTACATGACTATATTAACTAACCTCCCATGGAGATAACATACTATACACTATAACTACATGACTATATTAACTAACCTCCCATGGAGATAACATACTATACACTATACATACCACTATAACTACATGACTATATTAACTAACCTCCCATGGAGATAACATACTATACACTATAACTACATGACTATATTAACTAACCTTCCATGGAGATAACATACTATACACTATAACTACATGACTATATTAACTAACCATGGAGATAACATACTATACACTATAACTACATGACTATATTAACTAACCTCCCATGGAGATAACATACTATACACTATACATACCACTATAACTACATGACTATATTAACTAACATGGAGAACCTCCCATGGAGATAACATACTATACACTATAACTACATGACTATATTATCTAACCTCCCATGGAGATAACATACTATACACTATAACTACATGACTATATTAACTAACCTCCCATGGAGATAACATACTATACACTATAACTACATGACTATATTAACTAACCTCCCATGGAGATAACATACTATACACTATAACTACATGACTATATTAACTAACCTTCCATGGAGATAACATACTATACACTATAACTACATGACTATATTAACTAACCTCCCATGGAGATAACATACTATACACTATAACTACATGACTATATTAACTAACCTCCCATGGAGATAACATACTATACACTATACATACCACTATAACTACATGACTATATTAACTAACCTTGGAGATAACATACTATACACTATAACTACATGACTATATTAACTAACCTTCCATGGAGATAACATACTATACACTATAACTACATGACTATATTAACTAACCTTGGAGATAACATACTATACACTATAACTACATGACTATATTAACTAACCTCCCTTGGAGATAACATACTATACACTATAACTACATGACTATATTAACTAACCTTGGAGATAACATACTATACACTATAACTACATGACTATATTAACTAACCTCCCTTGGAGATAACATACTATACACTATAACTACATGACTATATTAACTAACCTCCCTTGGAGATAACATACTATACACTATAACTACATGACTATATTAACTAACCTCCCATGGAGATAACATACTATACACTATAACTACATGACTATATTACTATAACTACATGACTATATTAACTAACCTCCCATGGAGATAACATACTATACACTATAACTACATGACTATATTAACTAACCTTGGAGATAACATACTATACACTATAACTACATGACTATATTAACTAACCTTGGAGATAACATACTATACACTATAACTACATGACTATATTACTATAACTACATGACTATATTACTATAACTACATGACTATATTAACTAACCTCCCATGGAGATAACATACTATACACTATAACTACATGACTATATTAACTAACCTCCCATGGTGATAACATACTATACACTATAACTACATGACTATATTATCTAACCTCCCATGGAGATAGCATACTATACACTATAACTACATGACTATATTAACTAACCTCCCATGGAGATAACATACTATACACTATACATACCACTATAACTACATGACTATATTAACTAACCTCCCATGGAGATAACATACTATACACTATAACTACATGACTATATTAACTAACCTCCCATGGAGATAACATACTATACACTATAACTACATGACTATATTAACTAACCTTGGAGATAACATACTATACACTATAACTACATGACTATATTAACTAACCTCCCATGGAGATAACATACTATACACTATACATACCACTATAACTACATGACTATATTATCTAACCTCCCATGGAGATAACATACTATACACTATAACTACATGACTATATTACTATAACTACATGACTATATTACTATAACTACATGACTATATTAACTAACCTCCCATGGAGATAACATACTATACACTATAACTACATGACTATATTATCTAACCTCCCATGGAGATAACATACTATACACTATAACTACATGACTATATTACTATAACTACATGACTATATTAACTAACCTCCCATGGAGATAACATACTATACACTATAACTACATGACTATATTAACTAACCTCCCATGGAGATAACATACTGTACACTATAACTACATGACTATATTAACTAACCTTGGAGATAACATACTATACACTATAACTACATGACTATATTAACTAACCTTGGAGATAACATACTATACACTATAACTACATGACTATATTAACTAACCTTGGAGATAACATACTATACACTATAACTACATGACTATATTAACTAACCTTGGAGATAACATACTATACACTATAACTACATGACTATATTAACTAACCTCCCATGGAGATAACATACTATACACTATAACTACATGACTATATTAACTAACCTCCCATGGAGATAACATACTATACACTATAACTACATGACTATATTACTATAACTACATGACTATATTACTATAACTACATGACTATATTAACTAACCTCCCATGGAGATAACATACTATACACTATAACTACATGACTATATTAACTAACCTCCCATGGAGATAACATACTATACACTATAACTACATGACTATATTAACTAACCATGGAGATAACATACTATACACTATACATACCACTATAACTACATGACTATATTAACTAACCTCCCATGGAGATAACATACTATACACTATAACTACATGACTATATTAACTAACCTCCCATGGAGATAACATACTATACACTATAACTACATGACTATATTAACTAACCTCCCATGGAGATAACATACTATACACTATAACTACATGACTATATTAACTAACCATGGAGATAACATACTATACACTATACATACCACTATAACTACATGACTATATTAACTAACCTCCCATGGAGATAACATACTATACACTATAACTACATGACTATATTATCTAACCTCCCATGGAGATAACATACTATACACTATAACTACATGACTATATTATCTAACCTCCCATGGAGATAACATACTATACACTATAACTACATGACTATATTAACTAACCTTGGAGATAACATACTATACACTATAACTACATGACTATATTAACTAACCTCCCATGGAGATAACATACTATACACTATAACTACATTACTATATTATCTAACCTTGGAGATAACATACTATACACTATAACTACATGACTATATTAACTAACCTTGGAGATAACATACTATACACTATAACTACATTACTATATTAACTAACCTCCCTTGGAGATAACATACTATACACTATAACTACATGACTATATTAACTAACCTCCCATGGAGATAACATACTATACACTATAACTACATGACTATATTAACTAACCTCCCTTGGAGATAACATACTATACACTATAACTACATGACTATATTAACTAACCATGGAGATAACATACTATACACTATACATACCACTATAACTACATGACTATATTAACTAACCTCCCATGGAGATAACATACTATACACTATAACTACATGACTATATTAACTAACCTTGGAGATAACATACTATACACTATACATACCACTATAACTACATGACTATATTAACTAACCTCCCTTGGAGATAACATACTATACACTATAACTACATGACTATATTATCTAACCTCCCATGGAGATAACATACTATACACTATACATACCACTATAACTACATGACTATATTAACTAACCTCCCATGGAGATAACATACTATACACTATAACTACATGACTATATTACTATAACTACATGACTATATTAACTAACCTCCCATGGAGATAACATACTATACACTATAACTACATGACTATATTAACTAACCTCCCATGGAGATAACATACTATACACTATAACTACATGACTATATTAACTAACCTCCCATGGAGATAACATACTATACACTATAACTACATGACTATATTAACTAACCTCCCATGGAGATAACATACTATACACTACAACTACATGACTATATTAACTAACCTCCCATGGAGATAACATACTATACACTATACATACCACTATAACTACATGACTATATTAACTAACCTCCCATGGAGATAACATACTATACACTATAACTACATGACTATATTACTATAACTACATGACTATATTAACTAACCTCCCATGGAGATAACATACTATGCACTATAACTACATGACTATATTATCTAACCTTCCCTGGAGATAACATACTATACACTATAACTACATGACTATATTAACTAACCTTGGAGATAACATACTATACACTATAACTACATGACTATATTAACTAACCTCCCATGGAGATAACATACTATACACTATAACTACATGACTATATTATCTAACCTCCCATGGAGATAACATACTATACACTATAACTACATGACTATATTAACTAACCTACATGAGATAACTTGGAGATAATACTATACACTATAACTACATGACTATATTAACTAACCTCCCATGGAGATAACATACTATACACTATAACTACATGACTATATTAACTAACCTCCCTTGGAGATAACATACTATACACTATAACTACATGACTATATTATCTAACCTCCCATGGAGATAACATACTATACACTATAACTACATGACTATATTAACTAACCTCCCTTGGAGATAACATACTATACACTATAACTACATGACTATATTAACTAACCTCCCATGGAGATAACATACTATACACTATAACTACATGACTATATTAACTAACCTCCCATGGAGATAACATACTATACACTATAACTACATGACTATATTAACTAACCTCCCATGGAGATAACATACTATACACTATAACTACATGACTATAATAACTAACCTTGGAGATAACATACTATACACTATAACTACATGACTATATTAACTAACCATGGAGATAACATACTATACACTATAACTACATGACTATATTAACTAACCTCCCATGGAGATAACATACTATACACTATAACTACATGACTATATTAACTAACCTCCCATGGAGATAACATACTATACACTATACATACCACTATAACTACATGACTATATTAACTAACCTCCCATGGAGATAACATACTATACACTATAACTACATGACTATAATAACTAACCTTGGAGATAACATACTATACACTATAACTACATGACTATATTATCTAACCTCCCATGGAGATAACATACTATACACTATAACTACATGACTATATTATCTAACCTCCCATGGAGATAACATACTATACACTATAACTACATGACTATATTAACTAACCTCCCATGGAGATAACATACTATACACTATACA
Source organism: Oncorhynchus nerka (assembly GCF_034236695.1). Classification (NCBI taxonomy): domain Eukaryota; kingdom Metazoa; phylum Chordata; class Actinopteri; order Salmoniformes; family Salmonidae; genus Oncorhynchus; species Oncorhynchus nerka. The sequence continues at coordinate 4,123,590 of NC_088405.1, forward strand.
TACCACTATAACTACATGACTATATTATCTAACCTCCCACTGAGATAACATACTATACACTATAACTACATGACTATATTAACTAACCTTGGAGATAACATACTATACACTATAACTACATGACTATATTATCTAACCTCCCATGGAGATAACATACTATACACTATAACTACATGACTATATTACTATAACTACATGACTATATTAACTAACCTTCCATGGAGATAACATACTATACACTATACATACCACTATAACTACATGACTATATTAACTAACCTCCCATGGAGATAACATACTATACACTATAACTACATGACTATAATAACTAACCTTGGAGATAACATACTATACACTATAACTACATGACTATATTATCTAACCTCCCATGGAGATAACATACTATACACTATAACTACATGACTATATTATCTAACCTCCCATGGAGATAACATACTATACACTATAACTACATGACTATATTAACTAACCTCCCATGGAGATAACATACTATACACTATACATACCACTATAACTACATGACTATATTATCTAACCTCCCACTGAGATAACATACTATACACTATAACTACATGACTATATTAACTAACCTTGGAGATAACATACTATACACTATAACTACATGACTATATTATCTAACCTCCCATGGAGATAACATACTATACACTATAACTACATGACTATATTACTATAACTACATGACTATATTAACTAACCTTCCATGGAGATAACATACTATACACTATACATACCACTATAACTACATGACTATATTAACTAACCTCCCATGGAGATAACATACTATACACTATAACTACATGACTATATTAACTAACCTTGGAGATAACATACTATACACTATAACTACATGACTATATTATCTAACCTCCCATGGAGATAACATACTATACACTATAACTACATGACTATATTATCTAACCTCCCATGGAGATAACATACTATACACTATAACTACATGACTATATTAACTAACCTCCCATGGAGATAACATACTATACACTATAACTACATGACTATATTAACTAACCTCCCATGGAGATAACATACTATACACTATACATACCACTATAACTACATGACTATATTACTATAACTACATGACTATATTAACTAACCTCCCATGGAGATAACATACTATACACTATAACTACATGACTATATTACTATAACTACATGACTATATTACTATAACTACATGACTATATTAACTAACCATGGAGATAACATACTATACACTATACATACCACTATAACTACATGACTATATTAACTAACCTCCCATGGAGATAACATACTATACACTATAACTACATGACTATATTATCTAACCTTCCCTGGAGATAACATACTATACACTATAACTACATGACTATATTAACTAACCATGGAGATAACATACTATACACTATACATACCACTATAACTACATGACTATATTAACTAACCTCCCATGGAGATAACATACTACACACTATAACTACATGACTATATTAACTAACCTCCCATGGAGATAACATACTATACACTATAACTACATGACTATATTAACTAACCTTCCACTGTGATGTCCTGGATTGCGAAGCGCAGAATGATGGTCCAGATCATTCCCAGAGTCATCTTAATGTTGCCGTCCACAATCTCTGCAGGAGAAACAGGTCAGTAATGCAGTCGTCACGGAGACGTCCCGGTCTTTCTCAACCAGGCCCCTGTGTTCTCTATTCCTCCATTAAGTTTGTCTTATTGGATGGCCGATATAATATACTGGAATACAAACTACATGCAATGTTAAATGACACACAGAGCACATATTAAACAAATGCTATAGAATACTGTGGTATAAATACTATAGTATACTGCGGTATAAATACTATAGTATACTGTGGTATAAATACTATAGTATACTGTGGTATAAATACTATAGTATACTGTGGTATAAATACTATAGTATACTGTGGTATAAACACTATAGTATACTGTGGTATAAATATTATAGTATACTGTGGTATAAATACTATAGTATACTGTGGAAAATACTATAGTATACTGTGGTGTAAATACTATAGTATACCGTGGTATAAATACTATAGTATACTGTGGTATAAATACTATAGTATACCGTGGTATAAATACTATAGTATACTGTGGTATAAATACTATAGTATACTGTGGTGTAAATACTATAGTATACTGTGGTATAAATACTATAGTATACTGTGGTATAAATACTATAGTATACTGTGGTATAAATACTATAGTATACTGTGGTATAAATACTATAGTATACTGTGGTATAAATACTATAGTATACTGTGGTATAAATACTATAGTATACTGTGGTATAAATACTATAGTATACTGTGTTATAAATACTATAGTATACTGTGGTGTAAATACTATAGTATACTGTGGTATAAATACTATAGTATACTGTGGTGTAAATACTATAGTATACTGTGGTGTAAATACTATAGTATACTGTGTTATAAATACTATAGTATACTGTGGTATAAATACTATAGTATACTGTGGTGTAAATACTATAGTATTAACTGTAGTGTTTTTGCGGACTAAAAAGTAACAAGCACTGAAAATCTTCTTTACACTCTCTTTGGGTAATTCATTCCATCATTTTAAAGTTAACAGCTGGTATTTTGTAAGTTTCAGTATTTTGATATGTTCACACATCTACCAAAACAGACGTTTTATATCCGGGCACAAAATGTATACTATAGTTTTTATACCACAGTATACTATAGTATTTATACCACGGTATACTATAGTATTTATACCACGGTATACTATAGTATTTACACCACAGTATACTATAGTATTTGCTGTAGTATTCAGTAGTACTTACAGTAAACATAGTATAAATAAAAGAAAACTGTAGTATACACTATGGTAATTACTGTCATGTTTTTGCAGATTGTAGTATACTGTAGAATTTACTGTAGTGTTTTTGTGGACTGTAGTAAATTATAATATACCTTCAGCTGTGGTGAAATAGATCTATAATGTACCTTCAGCTGTGGTGAAATAGATCTATAATGTACCTTCAGCTGTGGTGAAATAGATCTATAATACACCTTCAGCTGTGGTGAAATAGATCTATAATACACCTTCAGCTGTGGTGAAATAGATATATAATGTACCTTCAGCTGTGGTGAAATAGAGCTATAATATACCTTCAGCTGTGGTGAAATAGATCTATAATGTACCTTCAGCTGTGGTGAAATAGATCTATAATATACCTTCAGCTGTGGTGAAATAGATCTATAATGTACCTTCAGCTGTGGTGAAATAGAGCTATAATATACCTTCAGCTGTGGTGAAATAGATCTATAATGTACCTTCAGCTGTGGTGAAATAGAGCTATAATGTACCTTCAGCTGTGGTGAAATAGATCTATAATATACCTTCAGCTGTGGTGAAATAGATCTATAATGTACCTTCAGCTGTGGTGAAATAGAGCTATAATATACCTTCAGCTGTGGTGAAATAGATACACCTTCAGCTGTGGTGAAATAGATCTATAATGTACCTTCAGCTGTGGTGAAATAGATACACCTTCAGCTGTGGTGAAATAGATCTATAATGTACCTTCAGCTGTGGTGAAATAGAGCTATAATGTACCTTCAGCTGTAGTGAAATAGATCTATAATATACCTTCAGCTGTGGTGAAATAGATACACCTTCAGCTGTGGTGAAATAGATACACCTTCAGCTGTGGTGAAATAGATCTATAATGTACCTTCAGCTGTGGTGAAATAGAGCTATAATGTACCTTCAGCTGTGGTGAAATAGATCTATAATATACCTTCAGCTGTGGTGAAATAGAGCTATAATGTACCTTCAGCTGTGGTGAAATAGAGCTATAATATACCTTCAGCTGTGGTGAAATAGATCTATAATGTACCTTCAGCTGTGGTGAAATAGATCTATAATATACCTTCAGCTGTGGTGAAATAGATACACCTTCAGCTGTGGTGAAATAGATACACCTTCAGCTGTGGTGAAATAGATCTATAATATACCTTCAGCTGTGGTGAAATAGATCTATAATGTACCTTCAGCTGTGGTGAAATAGATCTATAATGTACCTTCAGCTGTGGTGAAATAGATCTATAATATACCTTCAGCTGTGGTGAAATAGATACACCTTCAGCTGTGGTGAAATAGATCTATAATGTACCTTCAGCTGTGGTGAAATAGATCTATAATATACCTTCAGCTGTGGTGAAATAGAGCTATAATGTACCTTCAGCTGTGGTGAAATAGATCTATAATATACCTTCAGCTGTAGTGAAATAGATACACCTTCAGCTGTGGTGAAATAGATACACCTTCAGCTGTGGTGAAATAGATACACCTTCAGCTGTGGTGAAATAGATCTATAATGTACCTTCAGCTGTGGTGAAATAGATCTATAATGTACCTTCAGCTGTGGTGAAATAGAGCTATAATGTACCTTCAGCTGTGGTGAAATAGATCTATAATATACCTTCAGCTGTAGTGAAATAGATCTATAATATACCTTCAGCTGTGGTGAAATAGATACACCTTCAGCTGTGGTGAAATAGATACACCTTCAGCTGTGGTGAAATAGATCTATAATGTACCTTCAGCTGTGGTGAAATAGATCTATAATGTACCTTCAGCTGTGGTGAAATAGATCTATAATATACCTTCAGCTGTGTTGAAATAGAGCTATAATATACCTTCAGCTGTGGTGAAATAGATCTATAATGTACCTTCAGCTGTGGTGAAATAGAGCTATAATGTACCTTCAGCTGTGGTGAAATAGATCTATAATATACCTTCAGCTGTGGTGAAATAGATCTATAATATACCTTCAGCTGTGGTGAAATAGATACACCTTCAGCTGTGGTGAAATAGATCTATAATGTACCTTCAGCTGTGGTGAAATAGATCTATAATGTACCTTCAGCTGTGGTGAAATAGATCTATAATATACCTTCAGCTGTGGTGAAATAGATCTATAATATACCTTCAGCTGTGGTGAAATAGATCTATAATGTACCTTCAGCTGTGGTGAAATAGAGCTATAGTGTACCTTCAGCTGTGGTGAAATAGATCTATAATATACCTTCAGCTGTGGTGAAATAGATCTATAATGTACCTTCAGCTGTGGTGAAATAGATCTATAATATACCTTCAGCTGTGGTGAAATAGATCTATAATGTACCTTCAGCTGTGGTGAAATAGATCTATAATATACCTTCAGCTGTGGTGAAATAGATCTATAATGTACCTTCAGCTGTGGTGAAATAGATCTATAATACACCTTCAGCTGTGGTGAAATAGATCTATAATGTACCTTCAGCTGTGGTGAAATAGATCTATAATATACCTTCAGCTGTGGTGAAATAGATACACCTTCAGCTGTGGTGAAATAGATCTATAATATACCTTCAGCTGTGGTGAAATAGATCTATAATGTACCTTCAGCTGTGGTGAAATAGATCTATAATATACCTTCAGCTGTGGTGAAATAGATCTATAATATACCTTCAGCTGTGGTGAAATAGATACACCTTCAGCTGTGGTGAAATAGATCTATAATATACCTTCAGCTGTGGTGAAATAGATCTATAATGTACCTTCAGCTGTGGTGAAATAGATCTATAATGTACCTTCAGCTGTGGTGAAATAGATCTATAATATACCTTCAGCTGTGGTGAAATAGATCTATAATGTACCTTCAGCTGTGGTGAAATAGATCTATAATATACCTTCAGCTGTGGTGAAATAGATCTATAATGTACCTTCAGCTGTGGTGAAATAGATCTATAATATACCTTCAGCTGTGGTGAAATAGATCTATAATGTACCTTCAGCTGTGGTGAAATAGATCTATAATGTACCTTCAGCTGTGGTGAAATAGAGCTATAATATACCTTCAGCTGTGGTAAAATAGATACACCTTCAGCTGTGGTGAAATAGATCTATAATATACCTTCAGCTGTGGTGAAATAGAGCTATAATGTACCTTCAGCTGTGGTGAAATAGATCTATAACATACCTTCAGCTGTGGTGAAATAGAGCTATAATGTACCTTCAGCTGTGGTGAAATAGAGCTATAATATACCTTCAACTGTGGTGAAATAGATCAATAATGTACCTTCAGCTGTGGTGAAATAGATCTATAATGTACCTTCAGCTATGGTGAAATAGATCTATAATATACCTTCAGCTGTGGTGAAATAGAGCTATAATATACCTTCAGCTGTGGTGAAATAGAGCTATAATGTACCTTCAGCTGTGGTGAAATAGAGCTATAATGTACCTTCAGCTGTGGTGAAATAGATCTATAATGTACCTTCAGCTGTGGTGAAATAGATCTATAATATACCTTCAGCTGTGGTGAAATAGAGCTATAATGTACCTTCAGCTATGGTGAAATAGATCTATAATATACCTTCAGCTGTGGTGAAATAGATCTATAATGTACCTTCAGCTGTGGTGAAATAGAGCTATAATGTACCTTCAGCTGTGGTGAAATAGATATATAATACACCTTCAGCTGTGGTGAAATAGATACACCTTCAGCTGTGGTGAAATAGATATATAATACACCTTCAGCTGTGGTGAAATAGATACACCTTCAGCTGTGGTGAAATAGAGCTATAATGTACCTTCAGCTGTGGTGAAATAGATACACCTTCAGCTGTGGTGAAATAGATCTATAATGTACCTTCAGCTGTGGTGAAATAGAGCTATAATATACCTTCAGCTCCAATGGAGACCAGCTTGACTCCTTTGCTGGTGATGTAATCCAGAGCCTTGTTGACGTTGGCTATCTTGTGGAAGCGCATTTTCCCTCTGTCTGGTTTGGGAAGTCTTTCACCTGAGGAAGAGGAGACATGTGAAGTCATTCACCTGAGGAAGAGGAGACGTGCGGCTGTATTGACGTATCGGGCACACCTTTCAGAATAACTACCACACACACACACACACACACACACACACACACACACACACACACACACACGCAGACACACACACACACACACACACACACACACACACACACACACACACACACACACACACACACACACACACACACACACACACACACACACACACACACACACACAGAGAGAGACGATGTACCAGAAATGACTTCCAGCAGCAGCATGAGTTTCAGTCCGTTCCTGAAGTCCTCCTCGATGTTCTCAATCCCAGTCCCAGCCTTCCTCAGGTGAGAGTTGCACCAGGCTGTGAAAGTCTGAGCACAACAGACGTACGGCTCAACAACGAGTCCAATCAACACAGGTTAGTCCTTGTGTCTGACTCTTTCACGTGTCTTTGGCGTTTTCTCTGTAAACAAAACGATCTCCGTCAACACTTTACCGTGTCCAGGACACTGGGAAGGGCCTCGGTTGAACAAGGGGACCCTCTGCACACATCAACAACTGACACCCACGAAGCATCGTTACCCATCGCACCACAAAAAAATCCCGCGGCCCTTGCCGAGCAAAAGGGAACAAGTGCTTCTAGGTCTCAGAGCGAGTGACGTCACCCGATTGAAACGCTGTTAGCGAGCACCACCGCTAACTAAGCTAGCCGTTTCACATCGGTTACACACAGACAGCTGGCCTCTCGTTCAGACCCATGAATCGGTGGTCAGAGAGCATTATTGGGGTACCATTTACCAGACAACAGACATGGCACGGAGGGATGGCTTTGAGCTCTGGGAAGAAAAGTGCTTGGGGGTTATCTTTATCCATCCTCTGTATAAAGATGTGTTTTCCTGTTATAACCTGTAGTTATAACCTGTAGTTATAGAGAGGGTAGAGAGAGCAGTGTTTTCCTGTTATAACATGTAGTTATAACCTGTAGTTATAACCTGTAGTTATAACCTGTAGTTATCATAGAGAGGGTAGAGAGCAGTGTTTTCCTGTTATAACCTGTAGTTATAACCTATAGTTATAACCTGCAGTTATAACCTATAGTTATAACCTGTAGTTATAACCTGCAGTTATAACCTATAGTTATCATAGGGAGGGTAGAGAGCAGTGTTTTCCTGTTATAACCTGTAGTTATAACCTGTAGTTATAACCTATAGTTATAACCTGTAGTTATAACCTGCAGTTATAACCTATAGTTATCATAGGGAGGGTAGAGAGCAGTGTTTTCCTGTTATAACCTGTAGTTATAACCTGTAGTTATAACCTGCAGTTATAGAGAGGGTAGAGAGCAGTGTTTTCCTGTTATAACCTGTAGTTATAACCTATAGTTATCATAGGGAGGGTAGAGAGAGCAGTTTTTTCCTGTTATAACCTGTAGTTATAACCTTTAGTTATAACCTATAGTTATCATAGGGAGGGTAGAGAGAGCAGTTTTTTCCTGTTATAACCTGTAGTTATAACCTGTAGTTATCATAGAGAGGGTAGAGAGCAGTGTTTTCCTGTTATAACCTGTAGTTATAACCTATAGTTATAACCTGTAGTTATAACCTGTAGTTATAGAGAGGGTAGAGAGAGCAGTGTTTTCCTGTTATAACATGTAGTTATAACCTGTAGTTATAACCTGTAGTTATAACCTGTAGTTATCATAGAGAGGGTAGAGAGCAGTGTATTCCTGTTATAACCTGTAGTTATAACCTATAGTTATAACCTGCAGTTATAACCTATAGTTATAACCTGTAGTTATAACCTGCAGTTATAACCTATAGTTATCATAGGGAGGGTAGAGAGCAGTGTTTTCCTGTTATAACCTGTAGTTATAACCTGTAGTTATAACCTATAGTTATCATAGAGAGGGTAGAGAGCAGTGTTTTCCTGTTATAACCTGTAGTTATAACCTATAGTTATAACCTGCAGTTATAGAGAGGGTAGAGAGCAGTGTTTTCCTGTTATAACCTGTAGTTATAACCTATAGTTATAACCTGTAGTTATAACCTGTAGTTATAGAGAGGGTAGAGAGAGCAGTGTTTTCCTGTTATAACATGTAGTTATAACCTGTAGTTATAACCTGTAGTTATAACCTGTAGTTATCATAGAGAGGGTAGAGAGCAGTGTATTCCTGTTATAACCTGTAGTTATAACCTATAGTTATAACCTGCAGTTATAACCTATAGTTATAACCTGTAGTTATAACCTGCAGTTATAACCTATAGTTATCATAGGGAGGGTAGAGAGCAGTGTTTTCCTGTTATAACCTGTAGTTATAACCTGTAGTTATAACCTATAGTTATCATAGAGAGGGTAGAGAGCAGTGTTTTCCTGTTATAACCTGTAGTTATAACCTATAGTTATAACCTGCAGTTATAGAGAGGGTAGAGAGCAGTTTTTTCCTGTTATAACCTGTAGTTATAACCTTTAGTTATAACCTTTAGTTATAACCTATAGTTATCATAGGGAGGGTAGAGAGAGCAGTGTTTTCCTGTTATAACCTGTAGTTATAACCTGTAGTTATAACCTATAGTTATAACCTGTAGTTATAACCTGTAGTTATAGCCTGTAGTTATAGAGAGGGTAGAGAGAGCAGTGTTTTCCTGTTATAACATGTAGTTATAACCTGTAGTTATAACCTGTAGTTATAGAGAGGGTAGAGAGAGCAGTGTTTTCCTGTTATAACATGTAGTTATAACCTGTAGTTATAACCTGTAGTTATAACCTGTAGTTATCATAGAGAGGGTAGAGAGCAGTGTTTTCCTGTTATAACCTGTAGTTATAACCTATAGTTATAACCTGCAGTTATAACCTATAGTTATAACCTCTAGTTATAACCTGCAGTTATAACCTATAGTTATCATAGGGAGGGTAGAGAGCAGTGTTTTCCTGTTATAACCTGTAGTTATAACCTGCAGTTATAACCTATAGTTATAACCTCTAGTTATAACCTGCAGTTATAACCTATAGTTATCATAGGGAGGGTAGAGAGCAGTGTTTTCCTGTTATAACCTGCAGTTATAACCTGTAGTTATAACCTGTAGTTATAACATGCAGTTATAGAGAGGGTAGAGAGCAGTGTTTTCCTGTTATAACCTGTAGTTATAACCTTTAGTTATAACCTATAGTTATCATAGGGAGGGTAGAGAGAGCAGTTTTTTCCTGTTATAACCTGTAGTTATAATAGTTATAACCTTTAGTTATAACCTATAGTTATCATAGGGAGGGTAGAGAGAGCAGTTTTTTCCTGTTATAACCTGTAGTTATAACCTGTAGTTATAACCTTTAGTTATAACCTATAGTTATCATAGGGAGGGTAGAGAGAGCAGTGTTTTCCTGTTATAACCTGTAGTTATAACCTGTAGTTATAATCTGTAGTGATAACCTGTAGTTATAACCTATAGTTATAACCTGTAGTTATAACCTGTAGTTATAGCCTGTAGTTATAGAGAGGGTAGAGAGAGCAGTGATTTCCTGTTATAACATGTAGTTATAACCTATAGTTATAACCTGTAGTTATAACCTGTAGTTATAGCCTGTAGTTATAGAGAGGGTAGAGAGAGCAGTGTTTTCCTGTTATAACATGTAGTTATAACCTGTAGTTATAACCTGTAGTTATAACCTGTAGTTATAGAGAGGGTAGAGAGAGCAGTGTTTTCCTGTTATAACATGTAGTTATAACCTGTAGTTATAACCTGTAGTTATAACCTGTAGTTATCATAGAGAGGGTAGAGAGCAGTGTATTCCTGTTATAACCTGTAGTTATAACCTATAGTTATAACCTGCAGTTATAACCTATAGTTATAACCTGTAGTTATAACCTGCAGTTATAACCTATAGTTATCATAGGGAGGGTAGAGAGCAGTGTTTTCCTGTTATAACCTGTAGTTATAACCTGTAGTTATAACCTATAGTTATCATAGAGAGGGTAGAGAGCAGTGTTTTCCTGTTATAACCTGTAGTTATAACCTATAGTTATAACCTGCAGTTATAGAGAGGGTAGAGAGCAGTGTTTTCCTGTTATAACCTGTAGTTATAACCTATAGTTATAACCTGTAGTTATAACCTGTAGTTATAGAGAGGGTAGAGAGAGCAGTGTATTCCTTTTCTATAGTTATAACCTGCAGTTATAACCTATAGTTATAACCTGTAGTTATAACCTGCTGTTATAACATGTAGTTATAACCTGTAGTTATAACCTGTAGTTATAACCTATAGTTATCATAGAGAGGGTAGAGAGCAGTGTTTTCCTGTTATAACCTATAGTTATAACCTGTAGTTATAACCTGCAGTTATAACCTATAGTTATCATAGGGAGGGTAGAGAGCAGTGTTTTCCTGTTATAACCTGTAGTTATAACCTGTAGTTATAACCTAGTTATCATAGAGAGGGTAGAGAGCAGTGTTTTCCTTTTAACCTGTAGTTATAACCAGTTATAGAGAGGGTAGAGAGCAGTTTTTTCCTGTTATAACCTTAGTTATAACCTTTAGTTATAACCTTTAGTTATAACCTATAGTTATCATAGGGAGGGTAGAGAGAGCAGTGTTTTCCTGTTATAACCTGTAGTTATAACCTGTAGTTATAACCTATAGTTATAACCTGTAGTTATAACCTGTAGTTATAGCCTGTAGTTATAGAGAGGGTAGAGAGAGCAGTGTTTTCCTGTTATAACATGTAGTTATAACCTGTAGTTATAACCTGTAGTTATAACCTGTAGTTATAGAGAGGGTAGAGAGAGCAGTGTTTTCCTGTTATAACATGTAGTTATAACCTGTAGTTATAACCTGTAGTTATAACCTGTAGTTATCATAGAGAGGGTAGAGAGCAGTGTTTTCCTGTTATAACCTGTAGTTATAACCTATAGTTATAACCTGCAGTTATAACCTATAGTTATAACCTCTAGTTATAACCTGCAGTTATAACCTATAGTTATCATAGGGAGGGTAGAGAGCAGTGTTTTCCTGTTATAACCTATAGTTATAACCTGCAGTTATAACCTATAGTTATAACCTCTAGTTATAACCTGCAGTTATAACCTATAGTTATCATAGGGAGGGTAGAGAGCAGTGTTTTCCTGTTATAACCTGCAGTTATAACCTGTAGTTATAACCTGTAGTTATAACATGCAGTTATAGAGAGGGTAGAGAGCAGTGTTTTCCTGTTATAACCTGTAGTTATAACCTTTAGTTATAACCTATAGTTATCATAGGGAGGGTAGAGAGAGCAGTTTTTTCCTGTTATAACCTGTAGTTATAACCTTTAGTTATAACCTATAGTTATCATAGGGAGGGTAGAGAGAGCAGTTTTTTCCTGTTATAACCTGTAGTTATAACCTGTAGTTATAACCTTTAGTTATAACCTATAGTTATCATAGGGAGGGTAGAGAGAGCAGTGTTTTCCTGTTATAACCTGTAGTTATAACCTGTAGTTATAATCTGTAGTGATAACCTGTAGTTATAACCTATAGTTATAACCTGTAGTTATAACCTGTAGTTATAGCCTGTAGTTATAGAGAGGGTAGAGAGAGCAGTGATTTCCTGTTATAACATGTAGTTATAACCTATAGTTATAACCTGTAGTTATAACCTGTAGTTATAGCCTGTAGTTATAGAGAGGGTAGAGAGAGCAGTGTTTTCCTGTTATAACATGTAGTTATAACCTGTAGTTATAACCTGTAGTTATAACCTGTAGTTATAGCCTGTAGTTATAGAGAGGGTAGAGAGAGCAGTGTTTTCCTGTTATAACCTAGAGTTATAACCTGTAGTTATAGAGAGGGTAGAGAGAGCAGTGTTTTCCTGTTATAACCTAGAGTTATAACCTGTAGTTATAACCTGTAGTCATAGAGAGGGTAGAGAGCAGTGTTTTCCTGTTATAACCTGTAGTTATAGCCTGTAGTTATAACCTGTAGTCATATAGAGGGCATGAGGCTGCTTTTGGACCCTCCTCCAGACAAGGTCTGTTCTCCCCTCTGGCATGTCTCCCTCTCTGCCTGTGTCCTCAGCACAGTGTAATTCACAAGGTCTGTTCTCCCCTCTGGCATGTCTCCCTCTCTGCCTGTGTCCTCAGCACAGTGTAATTCACAAGGTCTGTTCTCCCCTCAGGCATGTCTCCCTCTCTGCCTGTGTCCTCAGCACAGTGTAATTCACAAGGTGGTTGGATTTCAGCGCTGGCTGTAATTTATGAGTGTGACTGAAGTTGTCACGGTTGTCATTGAAGGAACAAAGGTCCCCCTGGTTTGATGCGACGTACTCTTGTGTGTGGTTGTTGAGATAAATCAATCTGTTGACCCAGCTGGGGGATAAAAAGCAAAGAATCGTCCTTCAACGTTTACGTGGTGGGACAGAACACATGGTTGTGAATGAGAACAAGTCCATGCTAGGTAAAAGCTCCGCCTTATCTCAGTTCACTGGTCACGATGGCAACACCCATCCGTAGCACGCGCTCCAAAAAATAAATACAAAATAAAATAAAAAGATGGTACAGAACACATGGTTGTGAATGAGAACGCTGTACTGACAACAGGGTTTTGTTTCCTGATTGTCAGAGCCTTTACAGTACGATGCAGCTATCATCATAGAACAGGAGCATTATAAACCCTTATGTTTATTTTTTTTATTTAACGAGGCAAGTCAGTATAAGAACAAATGATAATTTACAATGACGGCCTTCCGGGGAACAATGGGTTAACTGCCTTGTTCAGGGGAACAGTGGGTTAACTGCCTTGTTCAGGGGAACAGTGGGTTAACTGCCTTGTTCAGGGGAACAGTGGGTTAACTGCCTTGTTCAGGGGAACAGTGGGTTAACTGCCTTGTTCAGGGGAACAGTGGGTTAACTGCCTTGTTCAGGGGAACAGTGGGTTAACTGCCTTGTTCAGGGGAACAGTGGGTTAACTGCCTTGTTCAGGGGAACAGTGGGTTGACTGCCTTGTTCAGGGGAACAGTGGGTTAACTGCCTTGTTCAGGGGAACAGTGGGTTGACTGCCTTGTTCAGGGGAACAGTGGGTTAACTGCCTTGTTCAGGGGAACAGTGGGTTAACTGCCTTGTTCAGGGGAACAGTGGGTTAACTGCCTTGTTCAGGGGAACAGTGGGTTAACTGCCTTGTTCAGGGGAACGGTGGGTTAACTGCCTCGTTCAGGGGAACAGTGGGTTAACTGCCTTGTTCAGGGGAACAGTGGGTTAACTGCCATGTTCAGGGAACAGTGGGTTAACTGCCTTGTTCAGGGGAACGGTGGGTTAACTGCCTTGTTCAGGGAACAGTGGGTTAACTGCCTTGTTCAGGGAACAGTGGGTTGACTGCCTTGTTCAGGGGAACAGTGGGTTAACTGCCTTGTTCAGGGAACAGTGGGTTAACTGCCTTGTTCAGGGAACAGTGGGTTGACTGCCTTGTTCAGGGAACAGTGGGTTAACTGCCTTGTTCAGGGAACAGTGGGTTAACTGCCTTGTTCAGGGGAACAGTGGGTTAACTGCCTTGTTCAGGGGAACGGTGGGTTAACTGCCTCGTTCAGGGGAACAGTGGGTTAACTGCCTTGTTCAGGGGAACGGTGGGTTAACTGCCATGTTCAGGGGAACAGTGGGTTAACTGCCTTGTTCAGGGGAACGGTGGGTTAACTGCCTTGTTCAGGGGAACAGTGGGTTAACTGCCTTGTTCAGGGGAACAGTGGGTTGACTGCCTTGTTCAGGGAACAGTGGGTTAACTGCCTTGTTCAGGGAACACTGGGTTAACTGCCTTGTTCAGGGGAACAGTGGGTTGACTGCCTTGTTCAGGGAACGGTGGGTTAACTGCCTTGTTCAGGGGAACAGTGGGTTAACTGCCTTGTTCAGGGGAACAGTGGGTTAACTGCCTTGTTCAGGGGAACAGTGGGTTAACTGCCTTGTTCAGGGGAACAGTAGGTTAACTGCCTTGTTCAGGGGAACAGTGGGTTGACTGCCTTGTTCAGGGGAACGGTGGGTTAACTGCCTTGTTCAGGGGAACAGTGGGTTGACTGCCTTGTTCAGGGGAACGGTGGGTTAACTGCCTTGTTCAGGGGAACAGTGGGTTAACTGCCTTGTTCAGGGGAACAGTGGGTTAACTGCCTTGTTCAGGGGAACGGTGGGTTAACTGCCTTGTTCAGTGGCAGAATGACAGATTTTCGATCCAGCAACCTTTCGGTTACAGGCCCCACCACTAGGCTACCTGCCGTCCCTACACTCTAACCACTAGGCTACCTGCCGTCCCTACACTCTAACCACTAGGCTACCTGCCGTCCCTACACTCTAACCACTAGGCTACCTGCCGTCCCAACACTCTAACCACTAGGCTACCTGCCGTCCCAACACTCTAACCACTAGGCTACCTGCCGTCCCAACACTCTAACCACTAGGTTACCTGCCGTCCCTCCACTCTAACCACTAGGCTACCTGCCGTCCCAACACTCTAACCACTAGGCTACCTGCCGTCCCAACACTCTAACCACTAGGCTACCTGCCGCCCCTACACTCTAACCACTAGGCTACCTGCCGTCCCAACACTCTAACCACTAGGCTACCTGCCGTCCCTACACTCTAACCACTAGGCTACCTGCCGTCCCTCCACTCTAACCACTAGGCTACCTGCCGCCCCAACACTCTAACCACTAGGCTACCTGCCGTCCCTACACTCTAACCACTAGGCTACCTGCCGTCCCTACACTCTAACCACCTAGGCTACCCTGCCGCCTCTACACTCTAACCACTAGGCTACCTGCCGTCCCTCCACTCTAACCACTAGGCTACCTGCCGTCCCAACACTCTAACCACTAGGCTACCTGCCGTCCCTCCACTCTAACCACTAGGCTACCTGCCGCCCCAACACTCTAACCACTAGGCTACCTGCCGTCCCTACACTCTAACCACTAGGCTACCTGCCGTCCCAACACTCTAACCACTAGGTTACCTGCCGTCCCTCCACTCTAACCACTAGGCTACCTGCCGTCCCAACACTCTAACCACTAGGCTACCTGCCGTCCCAACACTCTAACCACTAGGCTACCTGCCGCCCCTACACTCTAACCACTAGGCTACCTGCCGTCCCAACACTCTAACCACTAGGCTACCTGCCGTCCCTACACTCTAACCACTAGGCTACCTGCCGTCCCTCCACTCTAACCACTAGGCTACCTGCCGCCCCAACACTCTAACCACTAGGCTACCTGCCGTCCCTACACTCTAACCACTAGGCTACCTGCCGTCCCTACACTCTAACCACCTAGGCTACCCTGCCGCCTCTACACTCTAACCACTAGGCTACCTGCCGTCCCTCCACTCTAACCACTAGGCTACCTGCCGTCCCAACACTCTAACCACTAGGCTACCTGCCGTCCCTCCACTCTAACCACTAGGCTACCTGCCGCCCCAACACTCTAACCACTAGGCTACCTGCCGTCCCTACACTCTAACCACTAGGCTACCTGCCGTCCCTACACTCTAACCACTAGGCTACCTGCCTTCCCAACACTCTAACCACTAGGCTACCTGCCGTCCCAACACTCTAACCACTAGGCTACCTGCCGTCCCTCCACTCTAACCACTAGGCTACCTGCCGTCCCTCCACTCTAACCACTAGGCTACCTGCCGTCCCAACACTCTAACCACTAGGCTACCTGCCGTCCCTCCACTCTAACCACTAGGCTACCTGCCGTCCCTACACTCTAACCACTAGGCTACCTGCCTCCCCTACACTCTAACCACTAGTCTACCTGCCGCCCCTCCACTCTAACCACTAGGTTACCTGCCGCCCCTCCACTCTAACCACTAGGCTACCTGCCGCCCCAACACTCTAACCACTAGGCTACCTGCCGTCCCTACACTCTAACCACTAGGCTACCTGCCGTCCCTACACTCTAACCACCTAGGCTACCCTGCCGCCTCTACACTCTAACCACTAGGCTACCTGCCGTCCCTCCACTCTAACCACTAGGCTACCTGCCGTCCCAACACTCTAACCACTAGGCTACCTGCCATCCCTCCACTCTAACCACTAGGCTACCTGCCGCCCCAACACTCTAACCACTAGGCTACCTGCCGTCCCTACACTCTAACCACTAGGCTACCTGCCGTCCCTACACTCTAACCACTAGGCTACCTGCCGTCCCAACACTCTAACCACTAGGCTACCTGCCGTCCCAACACTCTAACCACTAGGCTACCTGCCGTCCCTCCACTCTAACCACTAGGCTACCTGCCGTCCCTCCACTCTAACCACTAGGCTACCTGCCGTCCCAACACTCTAACCACTAGGCTACCTGCCGTCCCTCCACTCTAACCACTAGGCTACCTGCCGTCCCTACACTCTAACCACTAGGCTACCTGCCATCACCTACACTCTAACCACTAGTCTACCTGCCGCCCCTCCACTCTAACCACTAGGTTACCTGCCGCCCCTCCACTCTAACCACTAGGCTACCTACCGCCCCTACACTCTAACCACTAGGCTACCTGCCGTCCCTCCACTCTAACCACTAGGCTACCTGCCGTCCCTACACTCTAACCACTAGGCTACCTGCCGTCCCTCCACTCTAACCACTAGGCTACCTGCCGTCCCAACACTCTAACCACTAGGCTACCTGCCGTCCCTACACTCTAACCATTAGGCTACCTGCCGTCCCAACACTCTAACCACTAGGCTACCTGCCGTCCCTCCACTCTAACCACTAGGCTACCTGCCGTCCCAACACTCTAACCACTAGGCTACCTGCCGCCCCTACACTCTAACCACTAGGCTACCTGCCGTCCCAACACTAACCACTAGGCTACCTGCCGTCCCTCCACTCTAACCACTAGGCTACCTGCCGTCCCTCCACTCTAACCACTAGGCTACCTGCCGCCCCTCCACTCTAACCACTAGGCTACCTGCCGCCCCTCCACTCTAACCACTAGGCTACCTGCCGCCCCTCCACTCTAACCACTAGGCTACCTGCCGCCCCTCCACTCTAACCACTAGGCTACCTGCCGTCCCTCCACTCTAACCACTAGGCTACCTGCCGTCCCTCCACTCTAACCACTAGGCTACCTGCCGTCCCTCCACTCTAACCACTAGGCTACCTGCCATCACCTACACTCTAACCACTAGTCTACCTGCCGCCCCTCCACTCTAACCACTAGGTTACCTGCCGCCCCTCCACTCTAACCACTAGGCTACCTACCGCCCCTACACTCTAACCACTAGGCTACCTGCCGTCCCTCCACTCTAACCACTAGGCTACCTGCCGTCCCTACACTCTAACCACTAGGCTACCTGCCGTCCCTCCACTCTAACCACTAGGCTACCTGCCGTCCCAACACTCTAACCACTAGGCTACCTGCCGTCCCTACACTCTAACCATTAGGCTACCTGCCGTCCCAACACTCTAACCACTAGGCTACCTGCCGTCCCTCCACTCTAACCACTAGGCTACCTGCCGTCCCAACACTCTAACCACTAGGCTACCTGCCGCCCCTACACTCTAACCACTAGGCTACCTGCCGTCCCAACACTAACCACTAGGCTACCTGCCGTCCCTCCACTCTAACCACTAGGCTACCTGCCGTCCCTCCACTCTAACCACTAGGCTACCTGCCGCCCCTCCACTCTAACCACTAGGCTACCTGCCGCCCCTCCACTCTAACCACTAGGCTACCTGCCGCCCCTCCACTCTAACCACTAGGCTACCTGCCGCCCCTCCACTCTAACCACTAGGCTACCTGCCGTCCCTCCACTCTAACCACTAGGCTACCTGCCGTCCCTCCACTCTAACCACTAGGCTACCTGCCGTCCCATATGTTTCCTAGTACAAGGGAAACTAGCAACAGTAAATACCTACTCAGTACTGGGATAGTCTGATTAAGAGTCTATTGACGCACCAGTGTGTAAAAAAGAAAAGACAATCCCTGTCACGTTGGTATGAAGAGATTCGGGAGACAGGCGCAGGAATGCGTAATATGTTTTTTTTTTTATAAAGACACGGTGGGACGAAGACCAAACAGACACGTAAAACAAAACACACGGTAGAAATCCCAAAACAAAAGAGCGAGGAATAAATAACACACGATGATTAACACTACGGGACGAGATCATATGTCCACAAGGGCACGAAAGCCCAAAAACACACAGCACAGGTACTCACACGCACCAACGGACATTGGAACAAATAATGGACAGACAAGGGAAACCAAAGGACTTATACAAGTACTAATCAGTGGGAATAGGGGACAGGTGTGCGTAATGAAAGTTCCGGATTGATCCGTGACAATCCCCATCAAAATCCATCAGTAACCTGGTAGGCTAGTTGAGAACAAGTTCTCATTTGCAACTGCGACCTGGTCAAGATGAAACAAAGCAGTTTGACACATACAACACAGAGTTACACATGGAGTAAAACAAACATACAGTCAATAATACAGTAGAAAAATCTATATACAGCGTGTGCAAATGAGGTAGGATAAGAGAGGTAAGGCAATAAATAGGCTCATGGTGGCGAAGTAATTACAATATAGCAATTAAAACACTGGAATGGTAGAATGTGCAGAAGCTGAATGTGCAAGTAGAGATACCGAGGTGCCTTATACAAGAACTGGGTTGCTTTCACAGTATTGCTTCGGGGTCATTGTCCATCTGCACTGTGAAGCGCCGTCCAATGAGTTTTGAAGCATTTGGCTGAATCTGAGCAGATAATAACATTAACACTTCAGAATTCATAGTGCTGTTTTTTTTATCAGCAGTCACTAAATACAAGGGAACCAGTTCCATCGGCAGCCTTACGTTCCCACGCCATAACACCACCTCCTCCATGCTTCACAGATGAGGTGTTATGCTTTCTCTAAATACAAGGGAACCAGTTCCATCGGCAGCCGTACGTTCCCACGCCATAACACCACCTCCTCCATGCTTCACAGATGAGGTGTTATGCTTTCTCTAAATACAAGGGAACCAGTTCCATCGGCAGCCTTACGTTCCCACGCCATAACACCACCTCCTCCATGCTTCACAGATGAGGTGTTATGCTTTCTATAAATACAAGGGAACCAGTTCCATCGGCAGCCGTACGTTCCCACGCCATAACACCACCTCCTCCATGCTTCACAGATGAGGTGTTATGCTTTCTCTAAATACAAGGGAACCAGTTCCATCGGCAGCCGTACGTTCCCACGCCATAACACCACCTCCTCCATGCTTCACAGATGAGGTGTTATGCTTTCTCTAAATACAAGGGAACCAGTTCCATCGGCAGCCGTACGTTCCCACGCCATAACACCACCTCCTCCATGCTTCACAGATGAGGTATTATGCTTTCTCTAAATACAAGGGAACCAGTTCCATCGTCAGCTGTACGTTCCCACGCCATAACACCACCTCCTCCATGCTTCACAGATGAGGTGTTATGCTTTCTCTAAATACAAGGGAACCAGTTCCATCGGCAGCCTTACGTTCCCACGCCATAACACCACCTCCTCCATGCTTCACAGATGAGGTGTTATGCTTTCTATAAATACAAGGGAACCAGTTCCATCGGCAGCCGTACGTTCCCACGCCATAACACCACCTCCTCCATGCTTCACAGATGAGGTGTTATGCTTTCTCTAAATACAAGGGAACCAGTTCCATCGGCAGCCGTACGTTCCCACGCCATAACACCACCTCCTCCATGCTTCACAGATGAGGTGTTATGCTTTCTCTAAATACAAGGGAACCAGTTCCATCGGCAGCCGTACGTTCCCACGCCATAACACCACCTCCTCCATGCTGCACAGATGAGGTGTTATGCTTTCTCTAAATACAAGGGAACCAGTTCCATCGTCAGCTGTACGTTCCCACGCCATAACACCACCTCCTCCATGCTTCACAGATGAGGTGTTATGCTTTCTCTAAATACAAGGGAACCAGTTCCATCGTCAGCTGTACGTTCCCACGCCATAACACCACCTCCTTCATGCTTCACAGGTGAGGTGTTATGCTTTCACTAAATACAAGGGAACCAGTTCCATCGGCAGCCGTACGTTCCCACGCCATAACACCACCTCCTCCATGCTTCACAGGTGTTAGTTATGCTTCTCCATTCTCTTCTCTTCCCATCGTTCTGGTACAAGTTGATCTTTGTCTCATCTCTCATCCGGATGTTGTTCCAGAACTGTACAGGCTTTTGAAATGATTTTTCACATGTTTTTATGGCAAACTCTAATGTGGTCTTCCTGTTTTTGAGGTTTGCAGTCTTGTGATAAACCCTCTGTATTTACTCTGGTGAAGTCTTCTCTTGGTTGTTGACTTTGACACAGATACGTCTGCCTCCTGGAGGCTGTTCTTGATCTGGCCGACTGTTGTGAAAAGGGGTTTTTCTTCTCCATGGAAAGAATGATTCTGTCATTCACCACAGTTGTTTTCTGTTGTTCTTCTGGGCCTTTTAGTTCCTGAGCTCACCAGTGTGTTCTTTCTGTTTATTAAAGAATGTACCAAATAGTTGATTTGGACCTCATGTTTTTGCTGTCTCTCTGAGGGGTTTGTTTTTGATTTTTCAGCCCAGTAATGTCTTGCTTCACTGGCAGTGACGGCTCTCTGGACTTCATATTGAGGGTTAAAACAGTAACAGATTCCCAATGCAAATGTCACGCTTGACCTTTTATCTGCTTACTTGTAAATGAACTAATGAGGGAATAACACACCTGGCCATGGAATACCTGAGCAGGCAATTGTCCAATTACTTTTGGGCCCTTTAAAAAGGGGGGGGACATATTAAATGTGATGTAATTCCTACAACCTTTCACCCGATTTGGATGTAAATACCCTCAAATTCAAGCTAAAAGCACTTTCTGCTCATATACATGATTCAATGGCAACTCCAATATGCGGTGGTAGACAGCTATAATTATAATAACTGGGTCAATGTCCAAATATTTATGGACAGCTGGACAACACCATATTGGACAGCTGGACAACACCATATTGGACAGCTGGACAACACCATATTGGACAACACCATATTGGACAGCTGGACAACACCATATTGGACAACTGGACAACACCATATTGGACATCTGGACAACACCATATTGGACAGCTGGACAACACCATATTGGACAACACCATATTGGACAGCTGGACAACACCATATTGGACAACTGGACAACACCATATTGGACAACTGGACAACACCATATTGGACAGCTGGACAACACCATATTGGACAACACCATATTGGACAACACCATATTGGACATCTGGACAACACCATATTGGACAGCTGGACAACACCATATTGGACAGCTGGACAACACCATATTGGACAACTGGACAACACCATATTGGACAGCTGGACAACACCATATTGGACAACACCATATTGGACAACACCATATTGGACATCTGGACAACACCATATTGGACAGCTGGACAACACCATATTGGACAGCTGGACAACATCATATTGGACAGCTGGACAACACCATATTGGACAGCTGGACAACACCATATTGGACAACACCATATTGGACAACACCATATTGGACATCTGGACAGCACCATATTGGACAGCTGGACAACACCATATTGGACAGCTGGACAACACCATATTGGACAACTGGACAACACCATATTGGACAGCTGGACAACACCATATTGGACAGCTGGACAACACCATATTGGACAACTGGACAACACCATATTGGACAGCTGGACAACACCATATTGGACAGCTGGACAACACCATATTGGACAACTGGACAACACCATATTGGACAGCTGGACAACACCATATTGGACAGCTGGACAACACCATATTGGACAACTGGACAACACCATATTGGACAGCTGGACAACACCATATTGGACAGCTGGACAACACCATATTGGACAACTGGACAACACCATATTGGACAGCTGGACAACACCATATTGGACAGCTGGACAACACCATATTGGACAACTGGACAACACCATATTGGACAGCTGGACAACACCATATTGGACAGCTGGACAACACCATATTGGACAACTGGACAACACCATATTGGACAGCTGGACAACACCATATTGGACAGCTGGACAACACCATATTGGACAGCTGGACAACACCATATTGGACAACACCATATTGGACAGCTGGACAACACCATATTGGACAGCTGGACAACACCATATTGGACAACTGGACAGCACCATATTGGACAGCTGGACAACACCATATTGGACAACACCATATTGGACAGCTGGACAACACCATATTGGACAGCTGGACAACACCATATTGGACAGCTGGACAACACCATATTGGACAACTGGACAACACCATATTGGACAGCTGGACAACACCATATTGGACAACACCATATTGGACAGCTGGACAACACCATATTGGACAACTGGACAACACCATATTGGACAGCTGGACAACACCATATTGGACAACACCATATTGGACAGCTGGACAACACCATATTGGACAACACCATATTGGACAGCTGGACAACACCATATTGGACAGCTGGACAACACCATATTGGACAACTGGACAGCACCATATTGGACAGCTGGACAACACCATATTGGACAACACCATATTGGACAGCTGGACAACACCATATTGGACAGCTGGACAACACCATATTGGACAGCTGGACAACACCATATTGGACAACTGGACAACACCATATTGGACAGCTGGACAACACCATATTGGACAACACCATATTGGACAGCTGGACAACACCATATTGGACAACTGGACAACACCATATTGGACAGCTGGACAACACCATATTGGACAACACCATATTGGACAGCTGGACAACACCATATTGGACAGCTGGACAACACCATATTGGACAACTGGACAACACCATATTGGACAGCTGGACAACACCATATTGGACAACACCATATTGGACATCTGGACAACACCATATTGGACAGCTGGACAGCACCATATTGGACAGCTGGACAACACCATATTGGACAACACCATATTGGACAGCTGGACAACACCATATTGGACAACTGGACAACACCATATTGGACAGCTGGACAACACCATATTGGACAACACCATATTGGACATCTGGACAACACCATATTGGACAGCTGGACAACACCATATTGGACAGCTGGACAACACCATATTGGACAACACCATATTGGACAACTGGACAACACCATATTGGACAGCTGGACAACACCATATTGGACAGCTGGACAACACCATATTGGACAACTGGACAACACCATATTGGACAGCTGGACAGCACCATATTGGACAGCTGGACAGCACCATATTGGACATCTGGACAACACCATATTGGACAGCTGGACAACACCATATTGGACAGCTGGACAACACCATATTGGACATCTGGACAACACCATATTGGACAACTGGACAACACCATATTGGACAGCTGGACAACACCATATTGGACAGCTGGACAACACCATTTTGGACATCTGGACAACACCATATTGGACAGCTGGACAACACCATATTGGACAGCTGGACAACACCATATTGGACAGCTGGACAACACCATATTGGACAGCTGGACAACACCATATTGGACAGCTGGACAACACCATATTGGACAGCTGGACAACACCATATTGGACAGCTGGACAGCACCATATTGGACATCTGGACAACACCATATTGGACAGCTGGACAACACCATATTGGACAGCTGGACAACACCATATTGGACAACTGGACAACACCATATTGGACAGCTGGACAGCACCATATTGGACATCTGGACAACACCATATTGGACAGCTGGACAGCACCATATTGGACAACTGGACAACACCATATTGGACAGCTGGACAGCACCATATTGGACAACTGGACAACACCATATTGGACAGCTGGACAGCACCATATTGGACATCTGGACAACACCATATTGGACAGCTGGACAACACCATATTGGACAGCTGGACAACACCATATTGGACAGCTGGACAACACCATATTGGACAGCTGGACAACACCATATTGGACAGCTGGACAACACCATATTGGACAGCTGGACAGCACCATATTGGACAGCTGGACAACACCATATTGGACATCTGGACAACACCATATTGGACATCTGGACAACACCATATTGGACAGCTGGACAACACCATATTGGACAGCTGGACAACACCATATTGGACAGCTGGACAACACCATATTGGACAGCTGGACAGCACCATATTGGACAGCTGGACAACACCATATTGGACAACACCATATTGGACAGCTGGACAACACCATATTGGACAACTGGACAACACCATATTGGACAGCTGGACAACACCATATTGGACAACACCATATTGGACAGCTGGACAGCACCATATTTGACAGCTGGACAACACCATATTGGACAGCTGGACAACACCATATTGGACAGCTGGACAGCACCATATTGGACAGCTGGACAGCACCATATTGGACAGCTGGACAGCACCATATTGGACAGCTGGACAGCACCATATTGGACAGCTGGACAGCACCATATTGGACAGCTGGACAGCACCATATTGGACAGCTGGACAGCACCATATTGGACAGCTGGACAGCACCATATTGGACAGCTGGACAGCACCATATTGGACAGCTGGACAACACCATATTGGACAGCTGGACAGCACCATATTGGACAGCTGGACAGCACCATATTGGACAGCTGGACAACACCATATTGGACAGCTGGACAACACCATATTGGACAGCTGGACAACACCATATTGGACAGCTGGACAACACCATATTGGACAGCTGGACAACACCATATTGGACAGCTGGACAACACCATATTGGACAGCTGGACAACACCATATTGGACAGCTGGACAACACCATATTCAATCCAATATTGTGTTTGTTATGCAGCTCATTTATTATGCATAAAAGGTACAGTAATCCTTAACACAGTTGTGTTAGCAGGAACATTTGTTTTTTTGGGTCCCAAATGGCACCCTATTCCCTTATAATAGTGCACTACTTTTGACCAGCCCTGGTCTACAGTAGTGGACTGTAGAGAATAGGGTGCCATTTGGGACACTGGTTTGAACAGATACTGTTGGGACAAAAATAGTCTACCAGAACTATAAGTCTCCATTGTCAGAACCCAGATCCTGAAATACAATGACCTGGTAATGCGGACGTGCTTTCCCCATAGTTAACATAGCTGCTCCCCATAGTTACGACCCCTCCAGGGTTTAACATAGCTGCTCCCCATAGTTACGACCCCTCCAGGGTTTAACATAGCTGCTCCCCATAGTTAAGACCCCTCCAGGGTTTAACATAGCTGCTCCCCATAGTTACGACCCCTCCAGGGTTTAACATAGCTGCTCCCCATAGTTACGACCCCTCCAGGGTTTAACATAGCTGCTCCCCATAGTTAAGACCCCTCCAGGGTTTAACATAGCTGCTCCCCATAGTTAAGACCCCTCCAGGGTTTAACATAGCTGCTCCCCATAGTTAAGACCCCTCCAGGGTTTAACATAGCTGCTCCCCATAGTTAAGACCCCTCCAGGGTTTAACATAGCTGCTCCCCATAGTTACGACCCCTCCAGGGTTTAACATAGCTGCTCCCCATAGTTAAGACCCCTCCAGGGTTTAACATAGCTGCTCCCCATAGTTACGACCCCTCCAGGGTTTAACACAGCTGCTCCCCATAGTTAAGACACCTCCAGGGTTTAGCATAGCTGCTCCCCATAGTTACGACCCCTCCAGGGTTTAATATAGCTGCTCCCCATAGTTAAGACCCCTCCAGGGTTTAACAGAGCTGCTCCCCATAGTTACGACCCCTCCAGGGTTTAACATAGCTGCTCCCCATAGTTAAGACCCCTCCAGGGTTTAACATAGCTGCTCCCCATAGTTACGACCCCTCCAGGGTTTAACATAGCTGCTCCCCATAGTTACGACCCCTCCAGGGATTAACATAGCTGCTCCCCATAGTTACGACCCCTCCAGGGTTTAACATAGCTGCTCCCCATAGTTACGACCCCTCCAGGGTTTAACATAGCTGCTCCCCATAGTTACGACCCCTCCAGGGTTTAACATAGCAGCTCCCCATAGTTACGACCCCTCCAGGGTTTAACATAGCTGCTCCCCATAGTTACGACCCCTCCAGGGTTTAACATAGCTGCTCCCCATAGTTACGACCCCTCCAGGGTTTAATATAGCTGCTCCCCATAGTTAAGACCCCTCCAGGGTTTAACAGAGCTGCTCCCCATAGTTACGACCCCTCCAGGGTTTAACATAGCTGCTCCCCATAGTTACGACCCCTCCAGGGTTTAACATAGCTGCTCCCCATAGTTACGACCCCTCCAGGGTTTAACATAGCTGCTCCCCATAGTTAAGACCCCTCCAGGGTTTAACATAGCTGCTCCCCATATTTAAGACCCCTCCAGGGTTTAACATAGCTGCTCCCCATAGTTAAGACCCCTCCAGGGTTTAACATAGCTGCTCCCCATAGTTACGACCCCTCCAGGGTTTAACATAGCTGCTCCCCATAGTTAAGACCCCTCCAGGGTTTAACATAGCTGCTCCCCATAGTTAAGACCCCTCCAGGGTTTAACATAGCTGCTCCCCATAGTTAAGACCCCTCCAGGGTTTAACATAGCTGCTCCCCATAGTTAAGACCCCTCCAGGGTTTAACATAGCTGCTCCCCATAGTTAAGACCCCTCCAGGGTTTAACATAGCTGCTCCCCATAGTTAAGACCCCTCCAGGGTTTATCATAGCTGCTCCCCATAGTTAAGACCCCTCCAGGGTTTAACATAGCTGCTCCCCATAGTTACGACCCCTCCAGGGTTTAACATAGCTGCTCCCCATAGTTAAGACCCCTCCAGGGTTTAACATAGCTGCTCCCCATAGTTACGACCCCTCCAGGGTTTAACATAGCTGCTCCCCATAGTTAAGACCCCTCCAGGGTTTAACATAGCTGCTCCCCATAGTTAAGACCCCTCCAGGGTTTAACATAGCTGCTCCCCATAGTTAAGACCCCTCCAGGGTTTAACATAGCTGCTCCCCATAGTTAAGACACCTCCAGGGTTTAGCATAGCTGCTCCCCATAGTTAAGACACCTCCAGGGATTAACATAGCTGCTCCCCATAGTTACGACCCCTCCAGGGTTTAACATAGCTGCTCCCCATAGTTACGACCCCTCCAGGGTTTAACATAGCTGCTCCCCA
>NC_088405.1:4154212-4181712 GCF_034236695.1 Oncorhynchus nerka
GTTGCCCACATAGTGGGGCGGCAGGGTAGCCTAGTGGTTAGGAGCGTTGCCCACATAGTGGGGGGCGGCAGGGTAGCCTAGTGGTTAGAGCGTTGCCCACATAGTGGGGCGGCAGGGTAGCCTAGTGGTTAGGCGTTGCCCACATAGTGGGGCGGCAGGGTAGCCTAGTGGTTAGAGCGTTGCCCACATAGTGGGGCGGCAGGGTAGCCTAGTGGTTAGAGCGTTGCCCACATAGTGGGGCGGCAGGGTAGCCTAGTGGTTAGAGCGTTGGACTAGCAACCGGAAGGTTGCGAGTTCAAACCCCCGAGCTGACAAGGTACAAATCTGTCGTTCTGCCCCTGAACAGGCAGTTAACCCACTGTTCCCAGGCCGTCATTGAAAATAAGAATTTGTTCTTAACTGACTTGCCGCGTTAAATAAAGGTAACATTAAAAAAAAAAATAGTGTCTCTCACACTGTACCTGGTGTTGTTTTACTCAGTAAAGTGATCCGTGTTTTATGTGCCTTTTAATAGTGCTGTCATGTAACAAAATAAAATAAAACTTTCCATTAGGATGTGTTCTTGTTTTGACTCATTTGACTGTCAGGAAATACTTCCTCTGACCTCTGACCTCTGACCTCTGCCCTCTCTTTGTAGGCCTAGAATTAAAACGTTTTATTTTTTTGTTTTTTTAAGTGCAATATCTTAAATATTAATTAATAATAATAATAATAAATATTCATAACATGGTAAATAGGAGAGTTGATCAGCCCTTCTACTACTGCTGTGTTTTGACATTCAGTGACTTCCTCTTCCTCTGCCTCACTTGACGACAGTAAAACATTTACTCAATGTGGACATATGAATGAACAGACAAGACAAATAGTGAAGGATCTAACCTTTAGGATATACCAAATAGTGAAGGATCTAACCTTTAGGATATACCAAATAGTGAAGGATCTAACCTTTAGGATATACCAAATAGTGAAGGATCTAACCTTTAGGATATACCAAATAGTGAAGGATCTAACCTTTCTCTGCTGTTTCTCCCAGGCCGGGTCCAGGAGCAGGTCTCTGTCCCTCGTCATCCTGGATGGTGTAGTCATTATTCTGCTGTTCCTGCATCTGCATCGTGTATCCATTATTATAGTCTACTGATGTCTGCATCGTGTATCCATTATTATAGTCTACTGATGTCTGCATCATCTGGCTCTGCATCGTCTGGTTCTGCATCGTCTTGCTCTGCATCGTCTGGTTCTGCATCGTCTGGTTCTGCATCGTCTTGCTCTGCATCGTCTGGTTCTGCATCGTCTGGTTCTGCATCGTCTGGCTCTGCATCGTCTGCATCATGAAGCTCTAGAACACCTGACTACAGGACAACAGGTGGTGAACAGGAGACAAGACAAGGACAAAAAACCTTTGTGTGAGTTTCTTCTCCTGAAGTCACTGCTGCAGCTTGAAGATGTGTTGGGGGATTTGGAGTCAGAAAGCTGATCAGTCAGTCAGTGTCCTCCCTCTCTCTCTCTCTCTCTCTCTCCTCTCTCTCTCTCCTCTCTCTCTCTCTGTGTCTATCTCTCTCTCTCTCTCTCTCTCTGTCTCTCTCTCTCTCTTTCTCTCTCCTCTCTCTCTCCTCTCTCTCTCTCTCTCTCTGTGTCTATCTCTCTCTCTCTCTGTGTCTATCTCTCTCTCTCTCTCTGTCTCTCTCTCTCTTTCTCTCTCCCTCTCTCTCTCTCCTCTCTCTCTCTGTGTCTATCTCTCTCTCTCTCTCCCTCTCTCTCTCTCTCTCTCTCTCTCTCTCTGTGTCTATCTCTCTCTCTCTCTCTCTCTCTGTCTCTCTCTCTCTCTTTCTCTCTCCCTCTCTCTCCTCCCTCTCTCTCTCTCTCTCTGTGTCTATCTCTCTCTCTCTCTGTGTCTATCTCTCTCTCTCTCTCTCTCTCTCTCTCTCTCTATCTCTCTCTCTCTCTCTCTCTGTCTCTCTCTCTCTCTCTCGCTCTCTGTGTCTGTCTCTCTCTCTCTCTCTCTCTCTCTCTCTCTCTCTCTCTCTGTGTCTGTCTCTCTCTCTGTCTCTCTCTCTCTCTCTCTCTCTCTCTCTCTCTCTCTCTCTCCGAGTGTCTGTCTGTCCCTTGCTGTCCTTGGACTGCCCTGCAGCAGTTGTCCAGGCAGAGAATGTACCTACTAGTTATAGTTGGGTGTCGTGTGTCACAGTGACCAATAAGAAATTGTCCTCCGTTGTGTGATCATTCAGAATGAGAGTCTATTACTGGTTGCACCGAGTGGTGACTGTCTTCCTGATGAGACCATGGAGTTGAATCCAGAGCCTTCGGGAAAGTATTCAGACCCTGTTGACTCTTCCCACATTTTGGTACGTTACAGCCTTATTCTAAAATGGATTACGTAAAACAATATCCTCAGCAATCTACACACAATACCCTATAATGACAAAGCGAAAACAGGTTTTTGGCAAATTTGTTGAACAGAAATACCTTATTTACATAAGTATTCAGACCCTTTGCTATGAGACTTGAAATTGAGCTCAGGTGCATCCTGTTTCCATTGATCATCCTTGAGATGTTTCTACAACTTGATTGGAGTCCACCTGTGGTAAATTCAATTGATTGGACATGATTTAGAAAGGCACACACCTGTCTATATAAAGGTCCCACAGTTAACAGTGAATGTCAGAGCAAAAACTAAGCCATGAGGTCGAAGGAATTGTCTGTTGAGATCTGAGACAGGATTGTGTCGAGGCACAGAAGGTACCAAAACATGTCTGCAGCATTGAAGGTCCCCAAGAACACAGTGGCCTCCATCATTCTGCAGCATTGAAAGGCCTCCATCATTCTGCAGCATTGAAGGTCCCAAGAACACAACATTCTGCAGCATTGAAGGTCCCTAAGAACACCTCCATCATTCTGCAGCATTGAAGGTCCCAAGAACACAGTGGATCACAGCAGTGGCCTCCATCATTCTGCAGCATTGAAGGTCCCCAAGAACACAGTGGCCTCCATCATTCTGCAGCATTGAAGGTCCCCAAGAACACAGTGGCCTCCATCATTCTGCAGCATTGAAGGTCCCCAAGAACACAGTGGCCTCCATCATTCTGCAGCATTGAAGGTCCCCAAGAACACCTCCATCATTCTTAAATGGAAGGAGTTTGGAACCACCAAAACTCTCCCTAGAGCTGGTCGCCTGGCTAAACTGAGCAATTGGGAAAGAAGGGCCTTGGTCAGGTAGGTGACCAAGGTCCCGATGGTCACTCTGACCGAGCTCTAGAGTTCCTCTGTGGAGATGGGAAAACCTTCCAGAAGAACAACCATCTCTGCAGCACTCCACCAATCAGACATTTATGGTAGAGTGGCCAGGCGGAAGCCACTCCTCAGTAAAAGGCACATGACAGCCCGCTTGGAGTTTGCAAAAAGGCACCTAAAGACTCTCAGACCATGAGAAACAAGATTCTCTGGTCTGATGAAACCAAGATTGAACTCTTTGGCCTGAATGCCAAGCGTCACGTCTGGAGGAAACCTGGCACCATCCCTACGATGAAAACATGGTGGTGGCAGCATCATGCTGTGGGGATGTTTTTCAGCGGCAGGGACTGGGAGACTAGTCAGGATCGAGGGAAAGATGAAATGGAGCAAAGTACAGAGAGATCCTTGATTAAAAACCTGCTCCAGAACACTCAGGACCTCAGACTAGGGGTGAAGGTTCATCTTCCAACAGGACAACGACCCTAAACACACAGCCAAGATAACGCAGGAGTGGCTTCGGGACAAGTCTCTGAATGTCCTTGAGTGGCACATTAGTAACTTGGTCAAAAATAATAGCACCGATTGGCCTAAAGGTGACGCATATTCGCCATCCTGTTTGACCTAGAGACTTGAAACTTTGGCACGTAGGTTCTTCCTTCATGGTGAACAAATTTGCATCAAAGGCCCATAAAGCCCGTCAGGATAGATCTTGGAAATGTATGGAAAAGCTTTGAAAAACGCTCTTCTCTTCATGAACCATGAATTACACAGAATTAGCACGGTATGTAGGCCCATGGTACATCTCTTAACTTAGTTTGAGAAAAGCTAAGGCATTAGTTAAGTGATATGAGTTATTGATACATTAGTTAAGTGATATGTCTGAGTTATTGATATATTAGTTAAGTGATATGAGTTATTGATACATTAGTTAAGTGATATGTCTGAGTTATTGATATATTAGTTAAGTGATATGTCTGAGTTATTGATATATTAGTTAAGTGACATGTCTGAGTTATTGATATATTAGTGAAGTGACATGTCTGAGTTATTGATATATTAGTGAAGTGATATGTCTGAGTTATTGATATATTAGTTAAGTGATATGAGTTATTGATACATTAGTTAAGTGATATGAGTTATTGATACATTAGTTAAGTGATATGTCTGAGTTATTGATATATTATTAGTGAAGTTATTGATATGTCTGAGTTATTGATACATTAGTTAAGTGATATGAGTTATTGATATATTAGGTAAGTGATATGAGTTATTGATACATTAGTTAAGTGATATGAGTTATTGATATATTAGTTAAGTGATATGAGTTATTGATACATTAGTTAAGTGATATGTCTGAGTTATTGATATATTAGTTAAGTGATATGAGTTATTGATACATTAGTTAAGTGATATGAGTTATTGATATATTAGTTAAGTGATATGTCTGAGTTATTGATATATTAGTTAAGTGATATGAGTTATTGATACATTAGTTAAGTGACATGAGTTATTGATATATTAGTGAAGTGATATGAGTTATTGATATATTAGTTAAGTGATGGCGTAACCGAGATGTCATAGCAGTTCAGATTGATATATTCTTTTGTCCTCGTCTTGTCGTGTCGTGATATATATATATATATAACTTTTTTTCACATACATTTTATTTTTATTTTCCATCAACTCATCTTCAATACACTCTCCTGCAACCTGCCTCACCAATTGATATGTATAAATACGTATTATTTACCTCAAATCTGCAATCCTCCAAGAAGCTAGCCAGAAACTCCAAGAAGCTAGCCAGAAACTCCAAGAAGCTAGCCAGAAACTAGCCAGAAGCTAGCCAGGAGCTAGCCAGAAGCTAGCCCAGAAGCTAATCCAGAAGCTAATCAGAAGCTAGTTCAGAAGCTAGTTAGCTTCTTTACTGGCAAATCGTTAGTATTCAGCTAACCACGGTTTGTGGTCATCAGCTATCCTTTAGCTCGAAAATCTATCGCCAGTTTTGTACGGCGCAGCGCAGCGGCTCGAACGAACATACCGCCAGCTCTGTCAATCACTCCTGAGTTCCATCAATCACTCCTGGGCTGCAGTCACCTATCCGGACCCGTTTTACTGCCTCACGCGAGCCCCACCGGGCCTTCACAACTGGACTGCCGACGTTATCTACCCGAAGGAGATCCGGCTGGCTCCTCCGTCGCGACGTTACCTGAACGCCCATCTGCGGCCTGCTAACCGTTAGCTGTCTTACCGGATGCTCTCAGAATAGACAATCGGACAATTTATTTATTTTTATTATTACTATGTTTCTTCTTGGGCCTCTATAACTATATCTATTGTTTTTATTTTTGTTGTTGTTGTGTGATTTGGACTAATCCCTCTACCACACGGAACCCCACTAATCTACTGACGGAACGCAAGAGGTGGCTAATAACAGACCTCCATCCTATGCTAGCTTGCTACCGATGTCCTGGCTAGCTGTCTAAATCGCCGTGACCCCCAAACCAACCTCTCCACTCCCTGGACCCTTTTGATCACTCGACTAAGGATGCCTCTCCTTCATGTCAATATGTCTTGTCCATTGCTGTTCTGGTTAGTGTTTATTGGCTTATTTCACTGTAGAGCCTCTAGTCCTGCTCACTATACCTTATCCAACCTATTAGTTCCACCACCCACACATGCAATGACATCTCCTGGTTTCAATTATGTTTCTAGAGACAATATCTCTCTCTTCATCACTCAATACCTAGGTTTACCTCCACTGTATTCACATCCTACCATACCTTTGTATGTACATTATACCTTGATGCTATTTTATCGCCCCCAGAAACCTCCTTTTACTCTCTGTTCCAGACGTTCTAGACGACCAATTCTTATTGCTTTTAGCCACACCCTTATTCTACTCCTCCTATGTTCCTCTGGCGATGTAGAGGTGAATCCAGGCCCTGCAGTGCCTTGGTTTCATGCATGTTAACATTAGAAGCCTCCTCCCTAAGTTTGTTCTATTCACTGCTTTAGCACACTCTGCCAACCCGGATGTTCTAGCTGTGTCTGAATCGTGGCTTAGGAAGACCACCAAAAATTCAGAAATTTTAATTCCAAACTACAACATTTTCAGACAAGATAGAACTGCCAAAGGGGGCGGTGTCGCAATCTACTGCAAAGATAGCCTGCAGAGTTCTGTCCTACTATCCAGGTCTGTACCCAAACAATTTGAACTTCTACTTTTAAAAATCCACCTCTCTAAAAACAAGTCTCTCACCGTTGCCGCCTGCTATAGACCACCCTCTGCCCCCAGCTGTGCTCTGGACACCATATGTGAACTGATTGCCCCCCATCTATCTTCAGAGCTCGTGCTGCTAGGCGACCTAAACTGGAACATGCTTAACACCCCAGCCATCCTACAATCTAAACTTGATGCCCTCAATCTCACACAAATTATCAACGAACCTACCAGGTACCTCCCCAAAGCCTTAAACACGGGCACCCTCATAGATATCATCCTAACCAACTTCCCCTCTAAATACACCTCTGCTGTCTTCAACCAAGATCTCAGCGATCACTGCCTCATTGCCTGCATCCGTAATGGGTCAGCGGTCAAACGACCTCCACTCATCACTGTAAAACGCTCCCTGAAACACTTCAGCGAGCAGGCCTTTCTAATCGACCTGGCCGGGGTATCCTGGAAGGATATTGATCTCATCCCGTCAGTAGAGGATGCCTGGGTATTTTTTTTAAATGCCTTCCTAACCATCTTAAATAAACATGCCCCATTCAAGAAATTTAGAACCAGGAACAGATATAGCCCTTGGTTCTCCCCAGACCTGACTGCCCTTAACCAACACAAAAACATCCTATGGCGTTCTGCATTAGCATCGAACAGCCCCCGTGATATGCAGCTGTTCAGGGAAGCTAGAAACCATTATACACAGGCAGTTAGAAAAGCCAAGGCTAGCTTTTTCAAGCAGAAATTTGCTTCCTGCAACACTAACTCAAAAAAGTTCTGGGACACTGTAAAGTCCATGGAGAATAAGAACACCTCTCAGCTGCCCACTGCACTGGAGATAGGAAACACTGTCACCACTGATAAATCCACCATAATTGAGAATTACAATAAGCATTTTTCTACGGCTGGTGGCCATGCTTTCCACCTGGCTACTCCTACCCGGTCAACAGCACTGCACCCCAACAGCAACTCGCCCAAGCCTTCCCCATTTCTCCTTCTCCCAAATCCATTCAGCTGATGTTCTGAAAGAGCTGCAAAATCTGGACCCCTACAAATCAGCCGGGCTAGACAATCTGGACCCTTTCTCTCTAAAATTATCTGCCGAAATTGTTGCCACCCCTATTACTAGCCTGTTCAACCTCTCTTTCGTGTCGTCTGAGATTCCCAAAGATTGGAAAGCATCTGGTCATCCCCTCTTCAAAGGGGGACACTCTTGACCCAAACTGCTACAGACCTATAGCTATCCTACCATGCCTTTCTAAGGTCTTCGAAAGCCAAGTCAACAAACAGATTACCGACCATTTCGAATCTCACCATACCTTCTCTGCTATGCAATCTGGTTTCAGAGCTGGTCATGGGTGCACCTCAGCCACGCTCAAGGTCCTATACGATATCTTAACCGCCATCGATAAGAAACATTACTGTGCAGCCGTATTCATTGATCTGGCCAAGGCTTTCGACTCTGTTAATCACCACATCCTCATCGGCAGACTCGACAGCCTTGGTTTCTCAAATGATTGCCTCGCCTGGTTCACCAACTACTTCTCTGATAGAGTTCAGTGTGTCAAATCAGAGGGTCTGCTGTCCGGACCTCTGGCAGTCTCTATGGGGGTGCCACAGGGTTCAATTCTTGGACCGACTCTCTTCTCTGTATACATCAATGAGGTCGCTCTTGCTGCTGGTGAGTCTCTGATCCACCTCTACGCAGACGACACCATTCTGTATACTTCTGGCCCTTCTTTGGACACTGTGTTAACAACCCTCCAGGCAAGCTTCAATGCCATACAACTCTCCTTCCGTGGCCTCCAATTGCTCTTAAATACAAGTAAAACTAAATGCATGCTCTTCAACCGATCGCTACCTGCACCTACCCGCCTGTCCAACATCACTACTCTGGACGGCTCTGACGTAGAATACGTGGACAACTACTAAATACTTAGGTGTCTGGTTAGACTGTAAACTCTCCTTCCAGACCCATATCAAACATCTCCAATCCAAAGTTAAATCTAGAATTGGCTTCCTATTTCGCAACAAAGCATCCTTCACTCATGCTGCCAAACATACCCTTGTAAAACTGACCATCCTACCAATCCTCGACTTTGGCGATGTCATTTACAAAATAGCCTCCAATACCCTACTCAACAAATTGGATGCAGTCTATCACAGTGCAATCCGTTTTGTCACCAAAGCCCCATATACTACCCACCATTGCGACCTGTACGCTCTCGTTGGCTGGCCCTCGCTTCATACTCGTCGCCAAACCCACTGGCTCCATGTCATCTACAAGACCCTGCTAGGTAAAGTCCCCCCTTATCTCAGCTCGCTGGTCACCATAGCATCTCCCACCTGTAGCACACGCTCCAGCAGGTATATCTCTCTAGTCACCCCAAAACCAATTCTTTCTTTGGCCGCCTCTCCTTCCAGTTCTCTGCTGCCAATGACTGGAACGAACTACAAAAATCTCTGAAACTGGAAACACTTATCTCCTCACTAGCTTTAAGCACCAACTGTCAGAGCAGCTCACAGATTACTGCACCTGTACATAGCCCACCTATAATTTAGCCCAAACAACTACCTCCTTCCCAACTGTATTTAATTAATTTATTTATTTTGCTCCTTTGCACCCCATTATTTTTATTTCTACTTTGCACATTCTTCCATTGCAAAACTACCATTCCAGTGTTTTACTTGCTATATTGTATTTACTTTGCCACCATGGCCTTTTTGCCTTTACCTCCCTTCTCACCTCATTTGCTCACATTGTATATAGACTTGTTTATACTGTATTATTGACTGTATGTTTGTTTTACTCCATGTGTAACTCTGTGTCGCTTTGTATCACAATCGAACTGCTTTGCTTTATCTTGGCCAGGTCGCAATTGTAAATGAGAACTTGTTCTCAACTGGTTAAATAAAGGGCCTACCTGGTTAAATAAAGGTGTTCTCAACGGGACCTACCTGGTTAAATAAAGGTTAAATAAATAAATAAAAAATAAAAAATAGTTATTGATAAATTAGTTAAGTGACATGTCTGAGTTATTGATGAATTCAGGATATTCAGATTTTACGTGTCCATTTTAAATCCTTTGTTAATTCACTTCACAATTTTAAACATTTAAAGACAGTACCATGATGAACCATGTTAATGTTAGCAATGGTATCTTAAAAAGAAATGATTAACAATTCACTTTTTTTTTTGACTCTGCTACACTAATACTTAAAATAATCATAATAATCATAAAACGTCATGTTCTCAAAGTCAGATTCACTACAAATGTGGTATTTGGACTCATCACAATAGTTTTTTTTAAAGAGTTTGAGAAAATAGCATTGATGCATTCAAAGATGGCCGCACTATACCAGTAAATGCATATTAGCTAATATGCTAAAATATGCTAAAAGCTTTAGATAATCTTCTTCTCATAAACCATAGGACCAACTGACACCACATGTGGATTGTAGGCCCATGGTACATGTCTTAAACCTAGTTTTGAGAAAAGCTAAAGGTCAAAAAATATGGTTATTGAGTTATTGATAAACCAAAATAAAAATCAGTTTTTTTATCTGTCAATTTAAACCGTTGTAAATCGTCTCCACAGTGGCCTATCAACGTGAAATTTGTCATCGCTATCATGGACGTCATAAACATGAACCACGCTGAATTTGGTAATGATAGACAGTATAAAACACAAGGAAACTATGAACAACTCATTCTTTGTCTATGTAACGCTAATGGCTAATGGCTAATGGATAATGGCTAATGGATAATGGATAATGGCTAATGGCTAATGGTTAATGGTTAATGGCTACAAAATCATCTTCTCATCATGAAGGTCAGATTCACTCCAGATTTTGTATTTAGACTCATTAATCAATCAAATGTATTTATAAAGCCCTTCTTACATCAGCTGATGTCACAAAGTACTGTACAGAAACCCAGCCTAAAACCCCAAACAGCAGCGCAGGTGCTGATAATTCTATCAGTCTTTAATGGTTTTTAAGAAACAATTGTAGCTTCATTCAAATATGACCACACCTATAGATGCACGTTAGCACAAATGCTAATGCTAAAAATATATATAAAGTATGCTCCCGAAGTGGCGCAGCGGTCTAAGGCACTGTATGTCAGTGCTAGTGGAGTCACTACAGACCCTGGTTTGATTCCAGGTTATTGGGAGTCCCACAGAGTAGCGCACAATTGTCCCGGCGTCGTCCGGTTTGGCCTGGGTAGGCCGTCATTGTACATAAGAATTTATTCTTAACTGACTTGCCTAGTTAAATAAAGGTTAAATAAAATTTTAAAAATTAAAAAATTCTCATGAACCTTAAGTCATATTGACTCCAGATTTGGTATGTAGAATCAATGAATTTAGCTTCAAACAAATTCTAGTATGATTAGTTGCTGCAATCAAAGTGGGCCACGCTACACCACTAGATGGAGCCATATCACACTATTCAAAGTGGGCCACGCTACACCACTAGATGGAGCCATATCACACCATTCAAAGTGGGCCACGCTACACCACTAGATGGAGCCATATCACACTATTCAAAGTGGGCCACGCTACACCACTAGATGGCGCCATATCCCACCATTCAAAGTGGGCCACGCTACACCACTAGATGGAGCCATATCACACTATTCAAAGTGGGCCACGCTACACCACTAGATGGCACCGTATCCCACCATTCAAAGTGGGCCACGCTACACCACTAGATGGCGCCATATCCCACCATTCAAAGTGGGCCACGCTACACCACTAGATGGCGCCGTATCACACCATTCAAAGTGGGCCACGCTACACCACTAGATGGAGCCATATCACACCATTCAAAGTGGGCCACGCTACACCACTAGATGGCACCATATCACACCATTCAAAGTGGGCCACGCTACACCACTAGATGGCACCGTATCACACCATTCAAAGTGGGCCACGCTACACCACTAGATGGCACCGTATCACACCATTCAAAGTGGGCCACGCTACACCACTAGATGGCGCCGTATCACACCATTCAAAGTGGGCCACGCTACACCACTAGATGGCGCCGTATCACACCATTCAAAGTGGGCCACGCTACACCACTAGATGGCGCCGTATCACACCATTCAAAGTGGGCCACGCTACACCACTAGATGGCGCCGTATCACACCATTCAAAGTGGGCCACGCTACACCACTAGATGGCGCCGTATCACACCATTCAAAGTGGGCCACGCTACACCACTAGATGGCGCCGTATCACACCATTCAAAGTGGGCCACGCTACACCACTAGATGGCGCCGTATCACACCATTCAAAGTGGGCCACGCTACACCACTAGATGGCGCCTTATCACCATTCAAAGTGGGCCACGCTACACCACTAGATGGCGCCGTATCACACCATTCAAAGTGGGCCACGCTACACCACTAGATGGCGCCATATAAAACCATTCAAAGTGGGCCCACTACACCACTAGATGGCGCCATATCACACCATTCAAAGTGGGTCACGCTACACCACTAGATGGCACCGTATCACACCATTCAAAGTGGGCCATACACCACTAGATGGCGCTGTATCACACCATTCAAAGTGGGCCACGCGCACCACTAGATGGCGCCGTATCACACCATTCAAAGTGGGCCACGCTACACCACTAGATGGCACCTTATCCCACCAGGGCAATAAGAACCGATGGACGTGGGACCGATGACCTTTAAACCTTTATGCCTTCAGGAAGTATTGCCTGTTACGTTGTGTTACAGCTTGACGTTTGATTGTAGATTCAGCTGCATTCAAAGTCCACGCTACATCCAGCCATCTTGACACAACTGTGGGAATCCTGGAGTCAACATGGGCCCAGCATCTCTGTGGAACGCTTCGTCTCGTTGTAGAGTCAACATGGACCAGCATCCCTGTGGAACGCTTCACACTGTAGAGTCAACATGGGCCAGCATCTCTGTGGAACGCTTTCCACACCTTGTAGAGTCAACATGGGCCCAGCATCCCTGTGGGAACGCTTCCACACCTTGTAGAGTCAACATGGGCCAGCATCCCTGTGGAACGCTTTCAACACCTTGTAGAGTCAACATAGACCAGCATCCCTGTGGAACGTCCACACCTTGTAGAGTCAACATGGGCCCAGCATCTCTGTGGAACGCTTTCCACACCTTGTAGAGTCTATGCCCTACGATTTGAGGCTGTGGGTGCCTTCGATATTAGGAAGCGTATATATAGTTGTCCTAGCCTACTCTTTTCAGGAAATAAATTAAATGCACTATTAGCCTCATATTTATTTAATGAATGATGTGTTAAGCATAAGCTTCTAACTTACAGCCTCTGTTTCTTGTGTATTATACACCTGCGCTCTGTTAAACAACGCTCCTCTTAGAGTCCAAGGAAAATATACAACTCCTAGTGGATGGATCCACTACAGAGGGTAGCAGTTCCCCATGATGATAAAACAACTCCTAGTGGATGGATCCACTACAGAGGGCAGCAGTTCCCCATGATGATAAAACAACTCCTAGTGGATGGATCCACTACAGAGAGCAGCAGTTCCCCATGATGATAAAACAACTCCTAGTGGATGGATCCACTACAGATCCACTACAGAGAGCAGCAGTTCCCCATGATGATAAAACAACTCCTAGTGGATGGATCCACTACAGAGAGCAGCAGTTCCCCATGATGATAAAACAACTCCTAGTGGATGGATCCACTACAGATCCACTACAGAGGGCAGCAGTTCCCCATGATGATAAAACAACTCCTAGTGGATGGATCCACTACAGATCCACTACAGAGGGCAGCAGTTCCCCATGATGATAAAACAACTCCTAGTGGATGGATCCACTACAGATCCACTACAGAGGACAGCAGTTCCCCATGATGATAAAACAACTCCTAGTGGATGGATCCACTACAGAGGGCAGCAGTTCCCCATGATGATAAAACAACTCCTAGTGGATGGATCCACTACAGATCCACTACAGAGGACAGCAGTTCCCCATGATAAAACAACTCCTAGTGGATGGATCCACTACAGATCTGTCTTCTATAGAATGCTAATGATGTTTTCTATATGTCACGCCCTGTTCTACGTATTTTGTGTTTTTCTTCATGTATTGGGTCAGGCCAGGGTCAGGCCAGGGTGTGGCATGGAGTTTTTGTATTGTGCTGTGTTTTGTCTGGGGGTTTTGGTGTGTATGTTAGTGGGATCGTAGCTTAGTAGGGTGTTCTAGGAAAGTCTATGGCTGTCTGAAGTGGTTCTCAATCAGAGTTAGGTGTTTATCGTTGTCTCTGATTGGGAACCATATTTAGGCAGCCATATTCTTTGGTTGTATTGTGGGTGATTGTCCTGAGTGTCTTGATGTCCTTGTTTGAGGTTAGTAGACACATGTATAGGCTGTTTTCGGTTTTCATTTTGTTTATTGTTTTGTAGTATTTGTGTTTTATCGTATTTAACATTTGTTTAATAAAGATGAATCGCAATCGACACGCTGCAGTTTGGTCCGACTCTCCTTCACCATATGAAAACCGTGACAGAATCACCCACCACCAACGGACCAAGCAGCGTGTTAGGAGCAGCTGCAGTGGGAGAGGCTGCACCACCTGGAGAAATGGACATGGGAGGAGGAACTGGACGGTAAAGGACCCTGGGCTCAGCCTGGAGATTATTGTCGCCCCAAGGAGGAACT
Source organism: Oncorhynchus nerka (assembly GCF_034236695.1). NCBI lineage: Eukaryota > Metazoa > Chordata > Actinopteri > Salmoniformes > Salmonidae > Oncorhynchus > Oncorhynchus nerka. The sequence goes on from NC_088405.1 coordinate 4,168,354, forward strand.
AGAAGCGGCAAAGCGGATAGCCGCTGGTATGAGGAGGCAGCACGGCGACGTGGATGGAAGCTCCGGGAATCAGCCCCAAAAATGATTGGGGGTAACAGGAGTATGGCTACGCCAGGTAGAGACCTGCGCAAACTCCCTGTGCTTACCGGGCAGGCACCGTGTTATGTAGTGGTGCGCACGGTGTCCCCTAGGCCTCTATGAGAAAGAGATACTGTAGAGGCAGATGTGGTAACGTAAAAAGCTGCTACGGAAAACCTCGCCCAGACAAGTTCCTCCTGTGGACAGGAAGAAGACCAGCTTCAAACTCATCCGTAACTATAACACTGTTACTTTATTGTTTTTGGTTTGATAACACTGTATGACATATGATACTGCCCGGTTGTAACAAGAATAGTGTGTTTTAACAACATGGGTTACGATATGCATAGGACATCAACAACATGTAAGTGCTTATTGTAGATGTGCAATACCATGTAATACTGTTTATACAATAAACAGCACAAATACTCAAAACAAAACAGGAAGTTGTAAACATTTTTTTTTTTTGGGAGCCAACTTCCTCTGTAAATATGGCTGTTGCATTCCTTCCGTGGCTTCAATAAAATTACAACTTGATTGTACCGACGCACGGATATCACAATAACATGGCTGTTTACAGCAACGATGCATAATAGAGTAACCAGCAGATCAATACAAAACATAACACATTATTACAGATCAATACATAACACATTATTACAGATCAATACAGAACACAACACATTATTACAGATCAATACAATACAAATATTGCAAGACAGTTTTATGAGTACAGAACACATTATTGTAATTCAGCTGAAAGACAGTGCTTGTAAAGACAGTTTTATGAGTCGTTGGTGTCTTGTAATTCAGCTGAAAGACAGTTTATGAGTCGTTGGTGTCTTGTAATTCAGCTGAAAGCTGAGTCGTTGGTGTCTTGTAAAGCTGAAAGGCAGTTTTGTGAGTCGTTGGTGTCTTGTAATTCAGCTGAAAGCAGTTTTGTGAGTCGTTGGTGTCTTGTAATTCAGCTGAAAGGCAGTTTGTGAGTCGTTGGTGTCTTGTAATTCAGCTGAAAGACAGTTTTATGAGTCGTTGGTGTCTTGTAATTCAGCTGAAAGGCAGTTTTGTGAGTCGTTGGTGTCTTGTAATTCAGCTGAAAGGCAGTTTTGTGAGTCGTTGGTGTCTTGTAATTCAGCTGAAAGACAGTTTTATGAGTCGTTTGTGTCTTGTAATTCAGCTGAAAGGCAGTTTTGTGAGTCGTTGGTGTCTTGTAATTCAGCTGAAAGACAGTTTTATGAGTCGTTGGTGTCTTGTAATTCAGCTGAAAGACAGTTTTATGAGTCGTTGGTGTCTTGTAATTCAGCTGAAAGGCAGTTTTATGAGTCGTTGGTGTCTTGTAATTCAGCTGAAAGGCAGTTTTGTGAGTCGTTGGTGTCTTGTAATTCAGCTGAAAGACAGTTTTATGAGTCGTTGGTGTCTTGTAATTCAGCTGAAAGGCAGTTTTATGAGTCGTTGGTGTCTTGTAATTCAGCTGAAAGGCAGTTTTGTGAGTCGTTGGTGTCTTGTAATTCAGCTGAAAGACAGTTTTGTGAGTCGTTGGTGTCTTGTAATTCAGCTGAAAGGCAGTTTTGTGAGTCGTTGGTGTCTTGTAATTCAGCTGAAAGGCAGTTTTGTGAGTCGTTGGTGTCTTGTAATTCAAAGACAGTTTTGTGAGTCGTTGGTGTCTTGTAATTCAGCTTTTATGAGTCGTTGGTGTCTTGTAATTCAGCTCAGCTGAAAGGCAGTTTTGTGAGTCGTTGGTGTCTTGTAATTCAGCTGAAAGACAGTTTTATGAGTCGTTGGTGTCTTGTAATTCAGCTGAAAGACAGTTTATGAGTCGTTGGTGTCTTGTAATTCAGCTGAAAGGCAGTTTTATGAGTCGTTGGTGTATTGTAATTCAGCTGAAAGACAGTTTTGTGAGTCGTTGGTGTCTTGTAATTCAGCTGAAAGGCAGTTTTATGAGTCGTTGGTGTCTTGTAATTCAGCTGAAAGACAGTTTTATGAGTCGTTGGTGTCTTGTAATTCAGCCAGTTTTAAGTCGTTGGTGTCTTGTAATTCAGCTGAAAGGCAGTTTTATGAGTCGTTGGTGTCTTGTAATTACAGTTTTGTGAGCGTTGGTGTCTTTGTAATTCAGCTGAAAGCAGTTTTGTGAGTCGTTGGTGTCTTGTAATTCAGCTGAAAGACAGTTTTATGAGTCGTTGGTGTCTTGTAATTCAGCTGCAAGGCAGTTTTATGAGTCGTTGGTGTCTTGTAATTCAGCTGAAAGGCAGTTTTATGAGTCGTTGGTGTCTTGTAATTCAGCTGAAAGGCAGTTTTGTGAGACGTTGGTGTCTTGTAATTCAGCTGAAAGGCAGTTTTATGAGTCGTTGGTGTCTTGTAATTCAGCTGAAAGACAGTTTTGTGAGTCGTTGGTGTCTTGTAATTCAGCTGAAAGACAGTTTTATGAGTCGTTGGTGTCTTGTAATTCAGCTGAAAGACAGTTTTATGAGTCGTTGGTGTCTTGTAATTCAGCTGAAGGCAGTTTTATGAGTCGTTGGTGTCTTGTAATTCAGCTGAAAGGCAGTTTTATGAGTCGTTGGTGTCTTGTAATTCAGCTGAAAGACAGTTTTGTGAGTCGTTGGTGTCTTGTAATTCAGCTGAAAGACAGTTTTATGAGTCGTTGGTGTCTTGTAATTCAGCTGAAAGACAGTTTTATGAGTCGTTGGTGTCTTGTAATTCAGCTGAAAGACAGTTTTATGAGTCGTTGGTGTCTTGTAATTCAGCTGAAAGGCAGTGAGTCGTTGGTGTCTTGTAATTCAGCTGAAAGACAGTTTTATGAGTCGTTGGTGTCTTGTAATTCAGCTGAAAGGCAGTTTTGTGAGTCGTTGGTGTCTTGTAATTCAGCTGAAAGACAGTTTTATGAGTCGTTGGTGTCTTGTAATTCAGCTGAAAATGAGTCGTTGGTGTCTTGTAATTCAGCTGAAAGCAGTTTTATGAGTCGTTGGTGTCTTGTAATTCAGCTGAAAAAGACAGTTTTCATGAGTTTTATGAGTCGTTGGTGTCTTGTAATTCAGCTGAAAGGCAGTTTTATGAGTCGTTGGTGTCTTGTAATTCAGCTGAAAGGCAGTTTTATGAGTCGTTGGTGTCTTGTAATTCAGCTGAAAGGCAGTTTTATGAGTCGTTGGTGTCTTGTAATTCAGCTGAAAGACAGTTTTATGAGTCGTTGGTGTCTTGTAATTCAGCTGAAAGGCAGTTTTATGAGTCGTTGGTGTCTTGTAATTCAGCTGAAAGGCAGTTTTGTGAGTCGTTGGTGTCTTGTAATTCAGCTAATGAGTCGCTGGTGTCTTGTAATTCAGCTGAAAGGCAGTTTTATGAGTCGTTGGTGTCTTGTAATTCAGCTGAAAGACAGTTTTGTGAGTCGTTGGTGTCTTGTAATTCAGCTGAAAGGCAGTTTTATGAGTCGTTGGTGTCTTGTAATTCAGCTGAAAGGCAGTTTTATGAGTCGTTGGTGTCTTGTAATTCAGCTGAAAGGCAGTTTTATGAGTCGTTGGTGTCTTGTAATTCAGCTGAAAGGCAGTTTTATGAGTCGTTGGTGTCTTGTAATTCAGCTGAAAGACAGTTTTATGAGTCGTTGGTGTCTTGAAAGCTGAAAGGCAGTTTTATGAGTCGTTGGTGTCTTGTAATTCAGCTGAAAGGCAGTTTTATGAGTCGTTGGTGTCTTGTAATTCAGCTGAAAGACAGTTTTGTGAGTCGTTGTGTCTTGTAATTCAGCTGAAAGGCTTGAGTCGTTGGTGTCTTGTAATTCAGCTGAAAGACAGTTTTGTGAGTCGTTGGTGTCTTGTAATTCAGCTCAGTTTTATGAGTCGTTGGTGTCTTGTAATTCAGCTGAAAGGCAGTTTTGTGAGTCGTTGGTGTCTTGTAATTCAGCTGAAAGGCAGTTTTCACAATGAGTCGTTGGTGTCTTGTAAAGCTGAAAGGCAGTCGTTGGTGTCTTGTTTCAGCTTGTCGTTGGTGTCTTGTAATTCAGCTGAAAGGCAGTTTTGTGAGTCGTTGGTGTCTTGTAATTCAGCTGAAAGGCAGTTTTGTGAGTCGTTGGTGTCTTGTAATTCAGCTGAAAGGCAGTTTTGTGAGTCGTTGGTGTCTTGTAATTCAGCTGAAAGGCAGTTTTGTGAGTCGTTGGTGTCTTGTAATTCAGCTGAAAGGCAGTTTTGTGAGTCGTTGGTGTCTTGTAATTCAGCTGAAAGACAGTTTTCAGCTGAGTCGTTGGTGTCTTGTAATTTGAAAGACAGTTTTGTGAGTCGTTGGTGTCTTGTAATTCAGCTGAAAGACAGTTTTGTGAGTCGTTGGTGTCTTGTAATTCAGCTGAAAGACAGTTTTGTGAACGTTGGTGTCTTGTAATTCAGCTGAAAGACAGTTTTGTGAGTCGTTGGTGTCTTGTAATTCAGCTGAAAGACAGTTTTATGAGTCGTTGGTGTCTTGTAATTCAGCTGAAAGACAGTTTTATGAGTCGTTGGTGTCTTGTAATTCAGCTGAAAGGCAGTCGTTGGTGTCTTGTAATTCAGCTGGCAGTCTTGTTTCAGCTGAAAGTCGTTGGTGTCTTGTAATTCAGCTGAAAGGCAGTTTTTGAGTGAGTCTGTAATTCAGCTGAAAGACAGTTTTGTGAGTCGTTGGTGTCTTGTAATTCAGCTGAAAGGCAGTTTTATGAGTCGTTGGTGTCTTGTAATTCAGCTGAAAGGCAGTTTTGTGAGCCGTTGGTGTGTGTGTGTCTTGTAATTCAGCTGAAAGGCAGTTTTGTGAGACGTTGGTGTCTTGTAATTCAGCTGAAAGGCAGTTTTATGAGTCGTTGGTGTCTTGTAATTCACCTGAAAGGCAGTTTTATGAGTCGTTGGTGTCTTGTAATTCACCTGAAAGGCAGTTTTATGAGTCGTTGGTGTCTTGTAATTCAGCTGAAAGACAGTTTTGTGAGTCGTTGGTGTCTTGTAATTCAGCTGAAAGGCAGTTTTATGAGTCGTTGGTGTCTTGTAATTCAGCTGAAAGGCAGTTTTATGAGTCGTTGGTGTCTTGAGTCAGTTTTATGAGTCGTTGGTGTCTTGTAATTCAGCTGAAAGGCAGTTTTATGAGTCGTTGGTGTCTTGTAATTCAGCTGAAAGACAGTTTTATGAGTCGTTGGTGTCTTGTAATTCAGCTGAAAGGCAGTTTTATGAGTCGTTGGTGTCTTGTAATTCAGCTGAAAGACAGTTTTGTGAGTCGTTGGTGTCTTGTGCTGAAAGGCAGTTTTGTGAGTCGTTGGTGTCTTGTAATTCAGCTGAAAGGCAGTTTTGTGAGTCGTTGGTGTCTTGTAATTCAGCTGAAAGACAGTTTTGTGAGTCGTTGGTGTCTTGTAATTCAGCTGAAAGGCAGTTTTTATGAGTCGTTGGTGTCTTGTAATTCAGCTGAAAGGCAGTTTTATGAGTTTGGTGTCTTGTAATTCACCTGAAAGGCAGTTTTATGAGTCGTTGGTGTCTTGTAATTCAGCTGAAAGGCAGTTTTGTGATGGTGTCTTGTAATTCAGCTGAAAGACAGTTTTATGAGTCGTTGGTGTCTTGTAATTCAGCTGAAAGGCAGTTTTATGAGTCGTTGGTGTCTTGTAATTCAGCTGAAAGGCAGTTTTATGAGTCGTTGGTGTCTTGTAATTCAGCTGAAAAAGTCGTTGGTGTCTTGTAATTCAGTTTTGTGAGTCGTTGGTGTCTTGTAATTCAGCTGAAAGACAGATTTATGAGTTGTTGGTGTCTTGTAATTCAGCTGAAAGGCAGTTTTATGAGTCGTTGGTGTCTTGTAATTCAGCTGAAAGGCTTGTTTTATGGGTCGTTGGTGTCTTGTAATTCAGCTGAAAGACAGTTTTGTCTTGAGTCTGAAAGACAGTTTTATGAGTCGTTGGTGTCTTGTAATTCAGCTGAAAGACAGTTTTATGAGTCGTTGGTGTCTTGTAATTCAGCTGAAAATGAGTGTTGGTGTCATTTTCAGCTGAGTCGTTTTTGAGTCGTGTCTTGTAATTCAGCTGAAGGCAGTTTTATGAGTCGTTGTGTCTTGCAGCTGAAAGACAGTTTTATGAGTCGTTGGTGTCTTGTAATTCAGCAAGGCTCAGTGTCACCAACTCAGTTCATTAATTCACAATCAGGTCTCAAGATCAACCTGGAATCTGATTAACAGACATATTAATACTTGAACTAAGATATATTTTTTTGACATGTCATCAATTTTAATTGAATATACAGTCAAAAGTTTAGACACACCTACTCATTCAAGGGTTTTTATTTATTGGGGTTTTTCTTTATTTAGAAGAGACTTGCTTGAGCCAAGAAACACGACATTGGACCGTTGGATATCTGTCCTTTGGTCTGGAGTCCTAATTTGAGATTTTTGGTTCCAACCGCTGTGTGTTTGTGAAACGCAGAGTAGGTGAACGGATGATCTCTGCATGTGTGGTTCCCACCGTGAAGCATGGAGGAGGAGGTGGTGTGATGACGTGGGGGTGCTTTGCTGGTGACACTGTCTGTAATTTGTTTAGAATTCAAGGCATTCTGCAGCGATACGCCATCAAATCTGGTTTGCGCTGAGTGGAACTATAATTTGTTTTTCAACAGGACAATGACCCAACACACCTCCAGGCTGTGTAAGGGCTATTTGACCAAGAAGGAGAGTGATTGAGTGCTGCATCAGATGACCTGGTCTCCACAATCACCCGACCTCAACTCAATTGAGATGGTTTGGGATGCGTTAGACAGCAGAGTGAAGGAAAAGCAGCCAACAAGTGATCAGCATATGTATGAACTCATTCAAGACTGTTGGGAAAAGCATTCCAGGTGAAGCTGGTTGAGAGAATGCCAAGAGTGTGCAAAGCTGTCATCAAGGCAAAGGATGGTGACTTTGAAGAATCTCAAATAATAAAATATAGTTTGATTAACACTTTTTTTGGTTACTACATGATTCCATATGTGATTCAATATGTGTTATTTCATAGTTTTGATGTCTTCACTATTATTCTACAATGTAGAAAATAGTAAAAATAAAGAAAAACCCTTGAATGAGCAGGTGTCCAAACTTTTGACTGGTACTTTACATTTTCAATGCATTATTTTATCCAAAATTATTAAAGTCCTCTCCTTCACCCTTCACTGGAATTTAGAGAATAAATCATTGGAACTACATCAACAAATCGTTGACAAATCCTTCTTAAAAAATAGACCTTAAATGGAGAAATAAATAAAGACACATGACTGACAACATAACAGAGTCTGGCAGGCGTTGCAGCCTTACATGGCATTAGAATCTAGGATTTTACAAACAATGAATTGTCAAGAACTTCACTGTCCACGTCTCTACAAATAAGGTGTCCTTGTGTGATCAAAGACAGGGAATGTTGTCACTTGTTTGTAGGAGAACCAGCATTCGGAGAAAACACCAGAAATTAAGCTTTTCCTTTTCTCCCGTCCTCCTCCCATCCTCTCCTCTCATCTCCCCTCTTCTACTGCCTACTCCTCCTCTCACATCCTTTCCTCTCCTCCCCTCTCCTCCTCTCTCCTCTCCCCTCTTCTCCTCCCCTCTCCTCCTCTCCCCTCCTCTCCTCCCTCTCCCTCTCATTCGGAGAAAACACCAGAAATGAAGCTTTTTAAACACATTGGAACAGTTAAATAAAATTTACTGAAGCACCACATTGCTTGTCGTCTTTCTTTGGTCATTTCCTAATAAAGAATTTCCTGACCTTCAATACTATCCGTCTCTCTCTCTCCTCCTCCCTCTCCTCTCCTCTTCTCCTCTCCCCCTCTCCCCTCCTCCTCCCTTCCTCCTCTCCTCCTCCCCTTCTCCCTCCTCTCTCTCTCCTCCTTCCTCCTCTCCTCTCCTCCTCTTCTTCTCTCTCTCCTCCTCCCTTTCCTCTCCTCTTCTCCTCTCCCCTCCCCTCTTCTCTCCTCTTCTCCTCTCCCCTCTCTCCTCTTCTCCCTCTCCTCTCTCCTCCTCCCCTCTCCTCCTCTCCCCTCCTCCTCTCCCGTCCTCCTCCCATCCTCTCCTCTCATCTCCCCTCTTCTGCCTGCCTCTCCCTCCTCTCACATCCTTTCCTCTCCTCCCCTCTCCTCCTCCTCTCCTCTCCTTCTCTCCCCTCCTCCTCCTCTCTCTCTCCTCCTCCTTCTCCTCTCTCCTCCCCTCCTTCTCCTCTCTCCTCTCCCTCTTCTCCTCCCCTCTCCTCCTCTCCTCCCTCTCCCTCTCAGAGACAGATGTTAATCTGTTTGGATATCTCTCTCCTCTCCTCCCTCTCCCCTCTCCTCCTCCTTTCCTCTCCTCCCTCCTTTCCTCTCCTCCCTCCTCTCCTCCTCTCTCCTCTCCTCTCCTCTCCTCCCTCTCCCTCCCTCTCAGAGACAGATGTTTATCTGTTTGGACAGCTCTCTCCTCTCCTCATCTCCCTCTCCTCTCCTCTCTCCTCCTCTCCCTCTCCTCTCTCCCTCCTCCTCTCTCCTCTCCCTCTCAGAGACAGATGTTTATCTGTTTGGACAGCTCTCTCCTCTCCTCATCTCCTCTCCTCTCCTCCTCTCTCCTCTCCCTCTCAGAGACAGATGTTTATCTGTTTGGACAGCTCTCTCCTCTCTCCTCTCCTCATCTCCTCTCCTCCTCTCTCCTCTCCCTCTCAGAGACAGATGTTTATCTGTTTGGACAGCTCTCTCCTCTCTCCTCTCCTCATCTCCTCTCTCCTCTCCTCCTCTCTCCTCTCCCTCTCAGAGACAGATGTTTATCTGTTTGGACAGCTCTCTCTCCAGGTCTGATATCAGCGTATCAAAGTCTTTGAGACTCAGTCTGCAGGTAAACGGGGCGTCAAAGTCCAGAACTAAGTCGTCTACGTACTGAGTCCACTCCACCTTCTTCACCTCCCTCTCTTCCTCCTCTTCCTCACTGTCGCTCCCTGCCACCTCGTCGTAGTCCGCATCGCCGGACAGGAAGTCCCGCCCACACACGCTCCAGTCGCCAGCATACCGGTTACAGGGCGGGCTCTCCAGTCGGCCCCGCCCACGTCGCGACACCACGCCCACTTCGTCCCCCGGGAGGTCCAGAGGAAGCGACAGGCCACGCTGGCAGCGCCGCGGCAGGGGGTTATGGGGCATGGGGCTGGGAGGGGAAGGAGGCACGTCTGAACTGCAGGAGGGCTGGAGGAGGGTGGGAGAGTCGGGGTTGTCTGTCACTCTGTCTGTAGGAACTAAGGAGAAGGAAAGAGAGGAAAGGTTTCAAAACCCAGAGACGATGATGTTCTGGACATTTTCACTTAGGGGGTGTACTCACTTTAGTTGCCAGCGGTTTAGACATTAATGGCTGTGTGTTGAGTTATTTTGAAGGGGACAGCAAATGTACACTGTTATACAAGCTGTACACTCACTACTTTACATTGTAGCAGAGTGTCATTGCTTCAGTGTTGTCACATGAAAAGATATACTCAAATATTTACAAAAATGTGAGGGATACATTTACATTTACATTTAAGTCATTTAGCAGACGCTCTTATCCAGAGCGACTTACAAATTGGTGCTTTCACCTTATGACATCCAGGAAAAAATGTGAGGGATATACTCACTTTTGTGATATACTGTATATATATATATATATACTAAAGTATGTGGACACGCCTTCAAATTAGTGGATTCGGCTATTTCAGTCACAGCCGTTGCTGACAGGTGTATAAAATCGAGCACACAGCCATGCAATCTCCATAGACAACCAATCGTCATCATTCGATTTTTTTTAATTGAACCTTTATTTAACTAGGCAAGTCAGTTATAAGAACAAATTCTTATTTAAAATGACGGCCTACCCTAACCCGGACGACACTGGGCCAATTGTGTGCCGCCCTATGGGGACTCCCAATCACAGCAGGTGGAATCAAACCAGGGTCTGTAGTGACACCTCTTGCACTGAGATGCAGTGCCTTAGACCTGCTGCGCCCCTCGGGAGGCCCCAAGAGTCAGGGTGCCACCTTTCCAACAAGTCAGTTGGTCAAATTTCTGCCCTGCTAGAGCTGCCCTGGTCAACTGTAAGTGCTGTTATTGTGAAGTGGAAACGTCTAGGAGCAACAACGGCTCAGCAGCGAAGTGGTAGGCCACACAAGCTCACGGAACGGGGCCACCGAGTGCTGTAGTGCGTAGCGTGTTTTTTTAAATTTTTTTATTTTTTTTACCTTTATTTAACTAGGCAAGTCAGTTAAGAACAAATTCTTATTTTCAATGACGGCCTGGGAACAGTGGGTTAACTGCCTGTTCAGGGGCAGAATGACAGATTTGTACCTTGTCAGCTCCGGGGTTTAAACTTGCAACCTTCCGGTTACTAGACCAACGCTCTAACCACTAGGCTACCCTCGGTTGCAACACCGAGTTCCAAACTGATTCCCGCAGCAATGTTCCAACATCTAGTGGAAAGCCTTCCCAGAAGAGTGGAGGATGTTATAGCAGCAATGTTCCTACATCTAGTGGAAAGCCTTCCCAGAAGAGTGGAGGCTGTTATAGCAGCAATGTTCCAACATCTAGTGGAAAGCCTTCCCAGAAGAGTGGAGGCTGATATAGCAGCAATGTTCCAACATCTAGTGGAAAACCTTCCCAGAAGAGTGGAGGCTGTTATAGCAGCAATGTTCCAACATCTAGTGGAAAGCCTTCCCAGAAGAGTGGAGGCTGTTATAGCAGCAATGTTCCAACATCTAGTGGAAAGCCTTCCCAGAAGAGTGGCTGATATAGCAGCAATGTTCCTACATCTAGTGGAAAGCCTTCCCAGAAGACTGGAGGCTGTTATAGCAGCAATGTTCCTACATCTAGTGGAAAGCCTTCCCAGAAGAGTGGAGGCTGTTATAGCAGCAATGTTCCTACATCTAGTGGAAAGCCTTCCCAGAAGACTGGAGGCTGTTATAGCAGCAATGTTCCAACATCTAGTGGAAAGCCTCCCCAGAAGACTGGAGGCTGTTATAGCAGCAATGTTCCTACATCTAGTGGAAAGCCTTCCCAGAAGACTGGAGGCTGTTATAGCAGCAATGTTCCAACATCTAGTGGAAAACCTTCCCAGAAGAGTGGAGGCTGTTATAGCAGCAATGTTCCAACATCTAGTGGAAAGCCTTCCCAGAAGACTGGAGGCTGTTATAGCAGCAATGTTCCAACATCTAGTGGAAAACCTTCCCAGAAGAGTGGAGGCTGTTATAGCAGCAATGTTCCAACATCTAGTGGAAAGCCTTCCCAGAAGAGTGGAGGCTGTTATAGCAGCAATGATCCAACATCTAGTGGAAAGCCTTCTCAGAAGAGTGGAGGCTGTTATAGCAGCAATGTTCCAACATCTAGTGGAAAGCCTTCCCAGAAGAGTGGCTGTTATAGCAGCAATGTTCCAACATCTAGTGGAAAGCCTTCCCAGAAGAGTGGCTGTTATAGCAGCAATGTTCCAACATCTAGGGGAAAGCCTTCCCAGAAGAGTGGAGGCTGTTATAGCAGCAATGTACCAACATCTAGTGGAAAGCCTTCCCAGAAGAGTGGAGGCTGTTATAGCAGCAAAGGGGGACCAACTCCATTTGATGCCCGTGATTTTGGAATGAGATGTTTGACGAGCAGGTGTCCACGTACTTTTGGCCATATTGATAAGTGTATGAAGTGATGAGGGAAAAAAATGATTTAATCGATTTTAGAATAAGGCTGCAACGTAACAACGTGGGGAAAAAGTCAAGGGGTCTGAATACTTTCCAAAGGCACTGAATAGTACAGGAAGACTGGTTGAATGACCTAACAAAGATATTTCTCTGGTTGTAGTGAGGTCATATCCATCAGTTTGGACCGTTGGAAATGTCGGCCCACTTTGTCCCAACGGACACTTACTGGGCCAGAGCTGCAACAGGTAATGCAAGGCCTCGATGTGTCTCTTGAAGTCCACAGCACTGGCGATCTCCTCGCTGTGAGCAAAACTCCGTCCGCCCCTTCCACAGCTCCCCCCGCGCCCGCCCTGCCCGCCCTGTCCTGGTGCAGTTGGTCTCCAGGACTCCTGGGTGGGGGTCAGAGCACCGGGCCGAAACACACAGCCAGGTTCTGACAGTTCATTCGGTTACAGTCACTGTAGGAGGCAACGAGGCTCAGATGGTCCAGGAGCAGAGAGAGGGTGGCCTGGAGAGAGAGGGGAGAGGGGAGAGGGTTACAGTCACTGGAGGAGGCAACGAGGCTCAGATGGTCCAGGAGCAGAGAGAAGGTGGCCTGGAGAGAGGGGAGAGGGTTACAGTCACTGTAGGAGGCAACAAGGCTCAGATGGTCCAGGAGCAGAGAGAGGTTGGCCTGGGGAGAGGGGAGAGGGGAGAGGGTTAGACAGGGAGGACTGGAGAGAGAGAGAAGAGGGTTAGACAGGGAGGACTGGAGAGAGGGACAGGGAGGACTGGAGAGAGAGAGAAGAGGGTTAGACAGGGAGGACTGGAGAGAGGGAAGAGGGTTAGACAGAGAGGACTGGAGAGAGAGAGAAGAGGGTTAGACAGGGAGGGCTGGAGAGAGGGAAGAGGGTTAGACAGGGAGGACTGGAGAGAGGGAGAGAAGAGGGTTAGACAGGGAGGACTGGAGAGAGAGAAGAGGGTTAGACAGGGAGGACTGGAGAGAGAGAGAGAAGAGGGTTAGACAGGGAGGACTGGAGAGAGAGAGAAGAGGGTTAGACAGGGAGGACTGGAGAGAGAGAAGAGGGTTAGACAGGGAGGACTGGAGAGAGAGAGAAGAGGGTTAGACAGGGAGGACTGGAGAGAGAGAGAGAACAGGTTCAGGGAGGACTGGAGAGAGAGAGAAGAGGGTTAGACAGGGAGGACTGGAGAGAGAGAGAAGAGGGTTAGACAGGGAGGACTGGAGAGAGAGAGAAGAGGGTTAGACAGGGAGGACTATCTAACCCTACCTAACCCTATCTAACCCTACCTAACCCTCTTTAACCCTACCTAACCCTATCTAACCCTACCTAACCCTATCTAACCCTCTATAACCCTACCTAACTCAACCTAACCCTACCTAACCCAATCTAACCCAATCTAACCCTACCTAACACTATCTAACCCTACCTAACCCTATCTAACCCTACCTAACCCTACCTAACCCCTACCTAACCTATCTAAACATTTCTAACCCTACCTAACCTATCTACCCTCCATAACCCTACCTACCCCTACCCCTGGCCTATCTAACCCTCTATAACCCAATCTAACCCTACCTAACCCTATCTAACCCTACCTAACCCTACCTAACTCTACCTAACCCTATCTAAACATTCTAACCCTACCTAACCCTATCTAACCCTCTATAACCCTACCTAACTCTACCTAAC
>NC_088405.1:4186712-4206652 GCF_034236695.1 Oncorhynchus nerka
TCTAAGGTTTATCTAGGATCAGTTTCATTTGGTCAAATATATTGGTAGGGCTTCATCTAAGGTTTAACTAGGATCAGTTACATTTGGTCAAATATATTGGTAAGGCTTCATCTAAGGTTTAACTAGGATCAGTTACATTTGGTCAAATATATTGGTAAGGCTTCATCTAAGGTTTAACTAGGATCAGTTACATTTGGTCAAATATATTGGTAGGGCTTCATCTAAGGTTTAACTAGGATCAGTTTCATTTGGTCAAATATATTGGTAGGGCTTCATCTAAGGTTTAACTAGGATCAGTTACATTTGGTCAAATATATTGGTGAGGCTTCATCTAAGGTTTAACTAGGATCAGTTACATTTGGTCAAATATATTGGTAAGGCTTCATCTAAGGTTTAACTAGGATCAGTTACATTTGGTCAAATATATTGGTAAGGCTTCATCTAAGGTTTAACTAGGATCAGTTACATTTGGTCAAATATATTGGTGAGGCTTCATCTAAGGTTTAACTAGGATCAGTTACATTTGGTCAAATATATTGGTAAGGCTTCATCTAAGGTTTAACTAGGATCAGTTACATTTGGTCAAATATATTGGTAAGGCTTCATCTAAGGTTTAACTAGGATCAGTTACATTTGGTCAAATATATTGGTAAGGCTTCATCTAAGGTTTAACTAGGATCAGTTACATTTGGTCAAATATATTGGTAGGGCTTCATCTAAGGTTTAACTACGACCAAACCCCAAACCCTCCTACTGCTTTATTTTACTAGGATCAGTTTCATTTGGTCAAATATATTGGTGAGGCTTCATCTAAGGTTTAACTAGGATCAGTTACATTTGGTCAAATATATTGGTGAGGCTTCATCTAAGGCAGGTATGTTTTATAAGTTGGTATGAACAGTGTCGGGGGAAGCTACTCTGGGAATAGAGTTTACCAACCTATCAAATAACACTGGAAGAAGCTACGCTACACACAAGCTACCCTTCAAGAAAAAATACAATTCACTGAGACTACATTTTACCTTTGAGCAAGTAGTTCACTACATCCAAAACTACTTTGTGTAAAATGAGCCATACAGTATGTAAATACAAATGGCAAGAACAGATCACTTCGGAGTCACGAAAAGTATTCAGACCACTTGACTTTATCCACATTTTGTTACATTACAGCCTTATTCTAAAATGGATTATATTTTTTGTGTTCCTCATCAATATACACATAATACCCCATAATGACATCACAATACCCCATAATGACATCACAATACCCCATCATGACATCACAATACCCCATAATGACATCACAATACCCCATAATGACATCAAAATACCCCATAATGACATCACAATACCCCATAATGACATCACAATACCCCATAATGACATCACAATACCCCATAACGAAAAAGCGAAAACAGGTTTTAATTGTATTTATTTTTTGCAAATGTATTAAAAATAAAACAGAAATACCTTATTTACAAAAGTATTCAGACCCTTTGCTATGAGACTCGAAATTGAGCTCAGGTGCATCCTGTTTCCATTGATCATCCTTGAGATGTTTCTACAACTCGATTGGAGTCCATCTGTGGTAAATTCAATTGATTGGATATTATTTGGAAATGCACAGACCTGTCTATATATTTAAAAATATATATATATATACGTGGTTCTGTCCTGGAGCTGTTCTTGTCTCATTAACGTTCTGTATTAGGCCATGTTTCATGTTTTGTGTGGACCCCGGGAAGAGTAGGGATCCTACAAATATATAAACTACTCAATACCAAAAGGCACCTAAAGACTCTCAGACCATGAGAAACAAGATTCTGTGGTCTGATGAAACCAAGGTTGAACTCTTTGGCCTGAATGCCAAGCATCACATCTGGAGGAAACCAGGCACCATCCCTACGGTGAAGCATGGTGGTGGCAGCATCACGTCTGGAGGAAACCTGGCACCATCCCTACGGTGGGGACTGACCAGGATAGAGACTGGTGTAGGGGGACAGGGGACTGACCAGGATAGAGACTGGTGTAGGGGGACAGGGGACTGACCAGGATAGAGACTGGTGTAGGGGGACAGGGGACTGACCAGGATAGAGACTGGTGTGGGGGACAGAGGGGACAGGGGGACAGGGGACCAGGATAGAGACTGGTGTAGGGGGACATAGGGGACTGACCAGGATAGAGACTGGTGTAGGGGGACAGGGGACTGACCAGGATAGAGACTGGTATAGGGGACAGGGGACTGACCAGGATAGAGACTGGTGTAGGGGGACAGGGACTGACCAGGATAGAGACTGGTATAGGGGGACAGGGGACTGACCAGGATAGAGACTGGTGTAGGGGGACAGGGACTGACCAGGATAGAGACTGGTGTAGGGGGACAGGGGACTGACCAGGATAGAGACTGGTGTAGGGGACAGGGGACTGACCAGGATAGAGACTGGTGCAGGGGGACAGGGGACTGACCAGGATAGAGACTGGTGTAGGGGACAGGGGACTGACCAGGATAGAGACTGGTGTAGGGGGGACAGGGGACTGACCAGGATAGAGACTGGTGTAGGGGGACAGGGGACTGACCAGGATAGAGACTGGTGTAGGGGGACAGGGGACTGACCAGGATAGAGACTGGTGTAGGGGGACAGGGGACTGACCAGGATAGAGACTGGTGTAGGGGGACAGGGGACTGACCAGGATAGAGACTGGTGTAGGGGGACAGGGGACTGACCAGGATAGAGACTGGTGTAGGGGGACAGGGGACTGACCAGGATAGAGACTGGTGTAGGGGGACAGGGGACTGACCAGGATAGAGACTGGTGTAGGGGGACAGGGACAGGATAGGGACTGACCAGGATAGAGACTGGTGTAGGGGACAGGGGACTGACCAGGATAGAGACTGGTGTAGGGGACAGGGGACTGACCAGGATAGAGACTGGTGTAGGGGGACAGGGGACTGACCAGGATAGAGACTGGTGTAGGGGGACAGGGGACTGACCAGGATAGAGACTGGTGTAGGGGACAGGGGACTGACCAGGATAGAGACTGGTGTAGGGGGACAGGGACTGACCAGGATAGAGACTGGTGTAGGGGGACAGGGACTGACCAGGATAGAGACTGGTGTAGGGGGGACAGGGACTGACCAGGATAGAGACTGGTGTAGGGGGACAGGGGACTGACCAGGATAGAGACTGGTGTAGGGGGACAGGGACTGACCAGGATAGAGACTGGTGTAGGGGGGGACAGGGACTGACCAGGATAGAGACTGGTGTAGGGGACAGGGACTGACCAGGATAGAGACTGGTGTAGGGGGACAGGGACTGACCAGGATAGAGACTGGTGTAGGGGGACAGGGGACTGACCAGGATAGAGACTGGTGTAGGGGGACAGGGGACTGACCTGTGATCACGTTGATGTCAGGATAAACCTCTTCATTCAGGCTGACAGCAGCGCTGTCCCTCTCAAACGCGTCTCTCAGTTCCTTCTTCACTGCTGCTGAACCACACAGACGGTACAGACCCACCACCTGCAGACAGACAGACAGACAGACAGACTAGAGTATTACCTACAGACAGACAGACAGACAGACAGACAGACAGACAGACAGACAGACAGACAGACAGGCAGATAGACAGACAGACAGGCAGATAGACAGACAGACAGACAGGCAGGCAGACAGACAGACAGACAGACAGACAGACAGACAGACAGGCAGACAGGCAGACAGACAGACAGACAGGCAGACAGGCAGACAGACAGACAGACAGACAGACAGACAGACAGACAGACAGACAGACAGACAGACAGGCAGGCAGACAGACAGACACACAGACAGACACACAGACAAACAGACAGACAGACAGACACATTAATAGACCATACATTCACCACGGATCACCTACAGACATGAGACCACCAAAACCCATTCAGACACATCAACATTAACATGTTCCAGCTGGTATATTTGACCTCTATAGAGTACATATCAGTGTATATGAGGGGGTTGTAGTCCTGTGTAGGAAACAGTGTCAATGAGGTGGGGGTTGTTGTCCTGTGTAAGGAAACAGTGTCAATGAGGTGGGGGTTGTTGTCCTGTGGAAACAGTGTCAATGAGGTGGGGGTTGAAACAGTGTCAATGAGGTGGGGGTTGTTGTCCTGTGTAGGAAACAGTGTCAATGAGGGGGTTTGTAGTCCTGTGTAGGAAACAGTGTCAATGAGGTGGGGTTGTAGTCCTGTGTAGGAAACAGTGTCAATGAGGTGGGGGTTGAAACAGTGTCAATGAGGGGGGTTGTTGTCCTGTGTAGGAAACAGTGTCAATGGGGGGGGTTGTTGTCCTGTGTAGGAAACAGTGTCAATGAGGTGGGGTTGAAACAGTGTCAATGAGGGGGGTTGATGTCCTGTGTAGGAAACAGTGTCAATGAGGGGGTTGTTGTCCTGTGTAGGAAACAGTGTCAATGAGGTGGGGGTTGTTGTCCTGTGTAGGAAACAGTGTCAATGAGGTGGGGGTTGTTGTCCTGTGTAGGAAACAGTGTCAATGAGGGGGGGTTGTTGTCCTGTGTAGGAAACAGTGTCAATGAGGGGGGTTGTAGTCCTGTGTAGGAAACAGTGTCAATGAGGGGGGTTGAAACAGTGTCAATGAGGGGGGTTGAAACAGTGTCAATGAGGTGGGGTTGTAGTCCTGTGTAGGAAACAGTGTCAGTGAGGGGGGTTGTAGTCCTGTGTAAGAAACAGTGTCAATGAGGTGGGGGTTGTTGTCCTGTGTAGGAAACAGTGTCAATGAGGTGGGGGTTGTAGTCCTGTGTAGGAAACAGTGTCAATGAGGTGGGGGTTGTTGTCCTGTGTAGGAAACAGTGTCAATGGTGGGGGGTTGTTGTCCTGTGTAGGAAACAGTGTCAATGAGGTGGGGGTTGTTGTCCTGTGTAGGAAACAGTGTCAATGAGGTGGGGGTTGTTGTCCTGTGTAGGAAACAGTGTCAATGAGGTGGGGGTTGAAACAGTGTCAATGAGGTGGGGGGTTGTTGTCCTGTGTAGGAAACAGTGTCAATGAGGGGGTTTGTAGTCCTGTGTAGGAAACAGTGTCAATGAGGTGGGGGTTGTAGTCCTGTGTAGGAAACAGTGTCAATGAGGTGGGGGTTGAAACAGTGTCAATGAGGGGGGTTGTTGTCCTGTGTAGGAAACAGTGTCAATGAGGGGGGTTGTTGTCCTGTGTAGGAAACAGTGTCAATGAGGTGGGGGTTGAAACAGTGTCAATGAGGGGGGTTGATGTCCTGTGTAGGAAACAGTGTCAATGAGGGGGGTTGTTGTCCTGTGTAGGAAACAGTGTCAATGAGGTGGGGGTTGTTGTCCTGTGTAGGAAACAGTGTCAATGAGGGGGGGTTGTTGTCCTGTGTATGAAACAGTGTCAATGAGGGGGGTTGTTGTCCTGTGTAGGAAACAGTGTCAATGAGGGGGGTTGTAGTCCTGTGTAGGAAACAGTGTCAATGAGGGGGTTGAAACAGTGTCAATGAGGGGGTTGAAACAGTGTCAATGAGGTGGGGGTTGTAGTCCTGTGTAGGAAACAGTGTCAGTGAGGGGGGTTGTAGTCCTGTGTAGAAACAGTGTCAATGAGGTGGGGGTTGTTGGGTAGGAAACAGTGTCAATGAGGTGGGGGTTGTAGTCCTGTGTATGAAACAGTGTCAATGAGGTGGGGGTTGTTGTCCTGTGTAGGAAACAGTGTCAATGAGGGGGGTTGTTGTCCTGTGTAGGAAACAGTGTCAATGAGGTGGGGGTTGTTGTCCTGTGTAGGAAACAGTGTCAATGAGGTGGGGGTTGTTGTCCTGTGTATGAAACAGTGTCAATGAGGTGGGGGTTGTTGTCCTGTGTGAAACAGTGTCAATGAGGTGGGGGTTGTTGTCCTGTGTATGAAACAGTGTCAATGAGGTGGGGGTTGTTGTCCTGTGTTGAAACAGTGTCAATGAGGTGGGGGTTGTTGTCCTGTGTATGAAACAGTGTCAATGAGGTGGGGTTGAAACAGTGTCCTGAGGTGGGGTTGAAACAGTGTCAATGAGGGGGTTGAAACAGTGTCAATGAGGTGGGGTTGAAACAGTGTCAATGAGGTGGGGGTTGAAACAGTGTCAATGAGGTGGGGGTTGAAACAGTGTCAATGAGGGGGGTTGAAACAGTGTCAATGAGGTGGGGTTGTTGTCCTGTGTAGGAAACAGTGTCAATGAGGGGGGTTGAAACAGTGTCAATGAGGTGGGGGGGTTGAAACAGTGTCCTGAGGGTGTTGAAACAGTGTCAATGAGGTGGGGGGTTGAAACAGTGTCAATGAGGGGGTTGAAACAGTGTCAATGAGGGGGGTTGAAACAGTGTCAATGAGGGGGGTTGAAACAGTGTCAATGAGGTGGGGTTGTAGTCCTGTGTAGGAAACAGTGTCAATGAGGTGGGGGTTGAAACAGTGTCAATGAGGGGGGTTGAAACAGTGTCAATGAGGAGGGGGGGTTGAAACAGTGTCAATGAGGTGGGGGTTGAAACAGTGTCAATGAGGTGGGGGTTGTAGTCCTGTGTAGGAAACAGTGTCAATGAGGTGGGGTTGTAGTCCTGTGTAGGAAACAGTGTCAATGAGGTGGGGTTGAAACAGTGTCAATGAGGGGGGTTGTTGTCCTGTGTACAAACAGTGTCAATGAGGTGGGGGTTGTTGTCCTGTGTAGGAAACAGTGTCAATGAGGTGGGGGTTGAAACAGTGTCAATGAGGGGGGGTTGTTGTCCTGTGTATGAAACAGTGTCAATGAGGTGGGGGTTGTTGTCCTGTGTAGGAAACAGTGTCAATGAGGTGGGGTTGTAGTCCTGTGTAGGAAACAGTGTCAATGAGGTGGGGGTTGTTGTCCTGTGTAGGAAACAGTGTCAATGAGGTGGGGGTTGTAGTCCTGTGTATGAAACAGTGTCAATGAGGTGGGGGTTGAAACAGTGTCAGTGAGGTGGGGGTTGAAACAGTGTCAATGAGGTGGGGTTGAAACAGTGTCAATGAGGGGGGGTTGTAGTCCCTGTGTAGGAAACAGTGTCAATGATGAGTGTCAATGGGGTTGTTGTCCTGTGTATGAAACAGTGTCAATGAGGTGGGGGTTGTTGTCCTGTGTAGGAAACAGTGTCAATGAGGTGGGGGTTGTTGTCCTGTGTAGGAAACAGTGTCAATGAGGTGGGGTTGAAACAGTGTCAATGAGGTGGGGGGTTGTTGTCCTGTGTAGGAAACAGTGTCAATGAGGTGGGGTTGTTGTCCTGTGTAGGAAACAGTGTCAATGAGGTGGGGGGTTGTAGTCCTGTGTAGGAAACAGTGTCAATGAGGTGGGGGTTGTTGTCCTGTGTATGAAACAGTGTCAATGAGGTGGGGGTTGTTGTCCTGTGTGAAACAGTGTCAATGAGGTGGGGGTTGTTGTCCTGTGTATGAAACAGTGTCAATGAGGTGGGGGTTGAAACAGTGTCAATGAGGTGGGGGTTGTTGTCCTGTGTAGGAAACAGTGTCAATGAGGGGGGTTTGTAGTCCTGTGTAGGAAACAGTGTCAATGAGGTGGGGGTTGTAGTCCTGTGTAGGAAACAGTGTCAATGAGGTGGGGTTGAAACAGTGTCAATGAGGGGGTTGTTGTCCTGTGTAGGAAACAGTGTCAATGAGGGGGGGGTTGTTGTCCTGTGTAGGAAACAGTGTCAATGAGGTGGGGGTTGAAACAGTGTCAATGAGGGGGGTTGTTGTCCTGTGTAGGAAACAGTGTCAATGAGGGGGGGTTGAAACAGTGAAACAGTGTCAATGAGGTGGGGGTTGTTGTCCTGTGTAGGAAACAGTGTCAATGAGGGGGGTTGTTGTCCTGTGTGAAACAGTGTCAATGAGGGGGGTTGTTGTCCTGTGTAGGAAACAGTGTCAATGAGGGGGGTTGTAGTCCTGTGTAGGAAACAGTGTCAATGAGGTGGGGTTGAAACAGTGTCAATGAGGGGGGTCAATGAGGTGGGGTTGTAGTCCTGTGTATGAAACAGTGTCAGTGAGGGGGGGGTTGTAGTCCTGTGTATGAAACAGTGTCAATGAGGTGGGGTTGTTGTCCTGTGTAGGAAACAGTGTCAATGAGGTGGGGGTTGTAGTCCTGTGTAGGAAACAGTGTCAATGAGGTGGGGGTTGTTGTCCTGTGTAGGAAACAGTGTCAATGAGGGGGTTGTTGTCCTGTGTAGGAAACAGTGTCAATGAGGTGGGGGTTGTTGTCCTGTGTATGAAACAGTGTCAATGAGGTGGGGTTGTTGTCCTGTGTAGGAAACAGTGTCAATGAGGTGGGGGATTGTTGTCCTGTGTATGAAACAGTGTCAATGAGGTGGGGTTGTTGTCCTGTGTATGAAACAGTGTCAATGAGGTGGGGGTTGTTGTCCTGTGTAGGAAACAGTGTCAATGAGGTGGGGGTTGTTGTCCTGTGTATGAAACAGTGTCAATGAGGGGGGTTGTTGTCCTGTGTAGGAAACAGTGTCAATGAGGTGGGGGTTGTTGGGTTGCAGTGTCAATGAGGTGGGGTTGAAACAGTGTCAATGAGGGGGGGGTTGAAACAGTGTCCTGTGTAGTTGAAACAGTGTCAATGAGGGGGGTTGAAACAGTGTCAATGAGGGGGTTGAAACAGTGTCCAATGAGGAAACAGTGTCAATGAGGGGGGGTTGAAACAGTGTCAATGAGGTGGGGTTGTTGGTGTGGAAACAGTGTCAATGAGGTGGGGGTTGTTGTCCTGTGTAGTTGAAACAGTGTCAATGAGGTGGGGGTTGAAAACAGTGTGAAACAGTGTCAATGAGGGGTTGTTGTCCTGTGTAGGAAACAGTGTCAATGAGGTTGTTGAAACAGTGTCAATGAGGTGGGGGTTGTAGTCCTGTGTAGGAAACAGTGTCAATGAGGTGGGGTTGTTGAAACAGTGTCAATGAGGTGGGGGGTTGTTGTCCTGTGTTGAAACAGTGTCAATGAGGGGGGTTGAAACAGTGTCAATGAGGGGTTGAAACAGTGTCAATGAGGTGGGGGTTGTAGTCCTGTGTAGGAAACAGTGTCAATGAGGTGGGGGGTTGAAACAGTGTCAATGAGGGGGTTGAAACAGTGTCAATGAGGGTGTTGAAACAGTGTCAATGAGGTGGGGGTTGAGTCCTGTGTATGAAACAGTGTCAATGAGGTGGGGGTTTGTAGTCCTGTGTATGAAACAGTGTCAGTGAGGGGGGTTGTAGTCCTGTGTAGGAAACAGTGTCAATGAGGTGGGGGTTGAAACAGTGTCAATGAGGTGGGGGTTGTTGTCCTGTGTAGGAAACAGTGTCAATGAGGTGGGGGTTGTAGTCCTGTGTAGGAAACAGTGTCAATGAGGTGGGGGTTGAAACAGTGTCAATGAGGGGGGTTGTTGTCCTGTGTTGAAACAGTGTCAATGAGGTGGGGGTTGTTGTCCTGTGTAGGAAACAGTGTCAATGAGGTGGGGGTTGTCAATGAGGGGGGTTGTCCTGTGTAGGAAACAGTGTCAATGAGGTGGGGTTGTTGTCCTGTGTAGGAAACAGTGTCAATGAGGTGGGGGTTGTTGTCCTGTGTAGGAAACAGTGTCAATGAGGGGGGTTGAAACAGTGTCAATGAGGTGGGGGTTGAAACAGTGTCAATGAGGTGGGGGTTGAAACAGTGTCAATGAGGTGGGGAGTTGAAACAGTGTCAATGAGGGGGTTGTAGTCCTGTGTAGGAAACAGTGTCAATGAGGTGGGGTTGTTGTCCTGTGTAGGAAACAGTGTCAATGAGGTGGGGTTGTTGTCCTGTGTCAATAAGGAAACAGTGTCAATGAGGTGGGGGTTGTAGTCCTGTGTAGAAACAGTGTCAATGAAACAGTGTCAATGAGGTGGGGGTTGAAACAGTGTCAATGAGGTGGGGTTGTTGTCCTGTGTAGGAAACAGTGTCAATGAGGTGGGGTTGTTGTCCTGTGTAGGAAACAGTGTCAATGAGGTGGGGTTGAAACAGTGTCAATGAGGGGGTTGTAGTCCTGTGTAGAAACAGTGTCAATGAGGGGGTTGAAACAGTGTCAATGAGGGGGGTTGTAGTCCTGTGGAAACAGTGTCAATGAGGGGGGGTTGAAACAGTGTCAATGAGGTGGGGTTGAGGGGTTTAGTCCTGTGTAGGAAACAGTGTCAATGATGAAACAGTGTCAATGAGGGGGGTTGTAGTCCCTGTGTATGAAACAGTGTCAATGAGGTGGGGTTGAAACAGTGTCAATGAGGGGGTTGAAACAGTGTCAAAGGTGGGGTTGAAACAGTGTCAATGAGGGGGTTGTAGTCCTGTGTAGGAAACAGTGTCAATGAGGTGGGGAGTTGAAACAGTGTCAATGGGGTTGAAACAGTGTCAATGAGGTGGGGGTTGAAACAGTGTCAATGAGGTGGGGTGTTGTCCTGTGTAGGAAACAGTGTCAATGAGGGGGGATTTGAAACAGTGTCAATGAGGGGGATTTGAAACAGTGTCAATGAGGGGGGTTGTTGTCCTGTGTATTAAACAGTGTGCTGTAAACTAACTAACTCCCTCAGTCCCTCTTCTGATCTCAGCCACACTCTTCTGTATGAGCAGAGGAACTGGGCAGCGGTGTTCTCCTTTGTCCACCAGGTGGCGCAGCTCCACCCAAACACCATGGGGGGGTTGAGGTGGCAGGGTCGGGGTCGGGGGCTCCCACTGCTCCAGCAGGGTCAGCTTCACGTACAGTAGACCCTGGGCTCCAATCTAACGCATATCTGCTGAGACCGAGAGGCTGGAAGGAGAGGGACAGAAGAGATAGTAGAAGGGGAAGGAGAGGGACAGAAGAGATAGCAGAAGGAAGGAGAGGGACAGAAGAGATAGCAGAGGGGAAGGAGAGAGACAGAAGAGATAGCAGGAGGGGAAGGAGAGGGACACAAGATAGCAGGAGGGGAAGGAGAGGGACAGAAGAGATAGCAGAGGAAGGAGAGAGACAGAAGAGATAGCAGAGGGGAAGAGAGAGACAGAAGAGATAGCAGGAGGGAAGGAGAGGGACACAAGAGATAGCAAGGGGAAGGAGAGAGACAGAAGAGATAGCAGGAGGGGAAGGAGAGGGACACAAGAGATAGCAGGAGGGAGGGAAGGAGAGGGACAGAAGAGATAGCAGAGGGGAAGGAGAGAGACAGAAGAGATAGCAGAGGGGAAGGAGGAGAGAGACAGAAGAGATAGCAGGAGGGGAAGGAGAGGGACAGAAGAGATAGCAGAGGGGGGAAGGAGAGAGACAGAAGAGATAGCAGGAGGGGAAGGAGAGGGACACAAGAGATAGCAGGGAGGGGAAGGAGAGGGACAGAAGAGATAGCAGAGGGGAAAGGAGAGAGACAGAAGAGATAGCAGAAGGGAAGGAGGAGGGACAGAAGAGATAGCAGAGGGGGAAGGAGAGGGACAGAAGAGATAGCAGAAGGGGAAGGAGAGGGACAGAAGATAGCAGAAGGGGAAGGAGAGGGACAGAAGAGATAGCAAAGGGAAGGAAGACAGAAAGATAGCAGGAGGGGAAGGAGAGGGACAGAAGAGATAGCAGAGGGGAAGGAGAGAGACAGAAGAGATAGCAGGAGGGAAGGAGAGGACACAAGAGATAGCAGGAGGAAGGAGAGGACAGAAGAGATAGCAGAGGGGAAGGAGAGAGACAGAAGAGATAGCAGAAGGGGAAGGAGAGGGACAGAAGAGATAGCAGAAGGGGAAGGAGAGGGACAGAAGAGATAGCAGAAGGGGAAGGAGAGGGACAGAAGAGATAGCAGAAGGGGAAGGAGAGGGACAGAAGAGATAGCAGAGGGGGAAGGAGAGAGACAGAAGAGATAGCAGGAGGGGAAGGAGAGGGACAGAAGAGATAGCAGAGGGAAGGAGAGAGACAGAAAGAGATAGCAGGAGGGGAAGGAGAGGGACACAAGAGATAGACAGGAGGGGAAGGAGAGGGACAGAAGAGATAGCAGAGGGAAGGAGAGGGACAGAAGAGATAGCAGAGGAAGGGAAGGAGAGGGACAGAAGAGATAGCAGAAGGGAAGGAGAGGACAGAAGAGATAGCAGAAGGGGAAGGAGAGGGACAGAAGAGATAGCAGAGGGGGAAGGAGAGAGAGACAGAAGAGATAGCAGAAGGGGAAGGAGGGACAGAAGAGATAGCAGAGGGGAAGGAGAGAGACAGAAGGACACAAGATAGCAGGAGGAAGGAGGGACAGAAGAGATAGCAGAGGGGGAAGGAGAGAGACAGAAGAGATAGCAGGGGGAAGGAGAGAGACAGAAGAGATAGCAGAAGGGGAAGAGAGGGACAGAAGGGGAAGGAGAGGGACAGAAGAGATAGCAGAAGGAAGGAGAGGGACAGAAAGGGCAGAAGGGGAAGGAGAGGGACAGACGAGATAGCAGAGGGGGAAGAGAGAGGACAGAAGGATAGCAGGAGGAAGGGGACAGAAGAGATAGCAGAGGGGGAAGGAGAGAGACAGAAGAGATAGCAGAAGTGGAAGGAGAGGGACAGAAGAGATAGCAGGAGGGGAAGGAGAGGGACAGAAGAGATAGCAGAGGGGGAAGGAGAGAGACAGAAGAGATAGCAGGAGGGGAAGGAGAGGGACAGAAGAGATAGCAGAGGGGGAAGGAGAGAGACAGAAGAGATAGCAGAAGGGGAAGGAGAGGGACAGAAGGGGAAGGAGAGGGACAGACGAGATAGCAGAAGGGGAAGGAGAGGGACAGAAGAGATAGCAGAAGGGGAAGGAGAGGGACAGAAGAGATAGCAGAAGGGGAAGGAGAGGGACAGAAGGGGAAGGAGAGGGACAGAAGGGGAAGGAGAGGGACAGACGAGATACCAGAAGGGAGAAGGAGAGGGACAGAAGGGGAAGGAGAGGGACAGAAGGGGAAGGAGAGGAACAGAAGGGGGAGGAGAGGGACAGAAGAGATAGCAGAAGGGAGAAGGAGAGGGACAGAAGGGGAAGGAGAGGGACAGATGGAGGGGAATGAACAAGAGAAGGACGAACACAGTTGATTGACAGAGTGATTCCAAAAGAAGATCAGGAACTAAAGTTAGCTAAGATGCCTTCAGACAAATTAAAGTCCACTGGTATGGAAAACGCTTCTGCTGCATCCCTCACAGTGCCAAGCATCAGTGAAGTGGATGGTATAACAACAGAACTGCATCTACTACGTTCATATGAACTTTTAACTCTCTGGTTGCTCCTACCTTTGAACAGAGGGGGGTATGGACACAGCCCCAGACAGCAGACCCTGTTCCTGGTGCTGCTGTGGAGTCGCTGCCCTTCGTGGTGGCAGTCTCAGCCCAGGGCAAGGGGTGAGCACCACCAGTTTCCACCCAGCCTGGCCCTCTCCAGCTCCAGGTTGAAGGTGTGGTTGAGGGGCAGAGAGCCCCCTGGAGGTTAGAAAGGGGTGCGGGCCCTGGTTACACCATCCACCTGATGACCACAATGGAAAATAAAGTTACACTGTTTGGTGTTATTCTCAATGATACTAAATACATTGCAGACAGACAGACAGACAGACAGGCAGACAGACAGACAGACAGACAGACAGACAGACAGACAGACAGACAGACAGACAGACAGGCAGGCAGACAGGCAGGCAGGCAGGCAGGCAGGCAGACAGACAGACAGACAGACAGACAGACAGACAGACAGACAGACAGACAGACAGACAGACAGACAGACAGACAGACAGGCAGACAGACAGACAGGCAGACAGACAGACAGACAGACGGACCCTTTATTAAAAATCACCTGGATGGCACAGAACACCTCCTTACTGGCGTCCTGTTTAGGGGCCCTCAGCAGTTTCTCCACCCCAACGAGATGCACCAGAGCAGGCCGGAGACGCGCTGGGCGCACCGTGGCTGGCCGAACAAGTTGTAGACTCTGAACGAGCTCAGGTCAGAGGTCATGGTCACTCTCCTGGCTGGAGTGGTGGGTGGAGCGGTGGTGGAAGAGGGGGTTGTGGGTCGATGGTCCCCTGGTCCACCCTGTTTGGGCAGCAGCTCAGGTGAGTCTCCGTCGCTCAGGTAGCCCCTTACTGGCGGCTGTGAGAGGAACGTCCCTGGAGGCGTCGTTGTGGTCTGCGCCGGGCCGAAGTGTCCAGGTGGTACCTGCTGATCACCTCGTTGGACTGCTCCTTACAGACGCCTGGGATGATGTCCCCTCTCCCTCCGTCCCTCCTCCAGTCTGGGTTCCTCCTTCCCGTGGCGATGGGGAGCGAGAGGAGCGCAGGCTGAGTTTACGGCGGAGTTCGGGAGTTTCTTCATCTTCATGGAAAGGGATTTCGGACCATTCCTGGGGATTTGATCCTGTCCATCATGCTGCTGGCCACGCCCTTTCTTCTGGGCCCCAGGGCTGTCTGAGGGACTGACACACCTCCTCCGGAGCTGGCCCGCCCCTTTCTTCTGGGCCCCGAGGCTGTCTGAGGGGACTGACACACCTCCTCCGGAGCTGGAAACACCCCCTTCTCCAACTGCAACCCCGGAAGACTGCAGTTCTCACTCTGGATCTGTTGAATTACATCTGAGATGGATGGGAGAGAGAGATGATGGGAGAGGAGAGATGAGGGAGAGGGAGAGATGATGGAGAGAGGAGGGGAATGGAGAGAGGAGGGAATGGGAGAAGAGAGATGATGGAGAGAGGAGAGGGATGGAGAGAGGAGGGGAATGGAGAGGAGAGATGATGGAGAGAGGAGAGATGATGGAGAGAAGGAGGGGAATGGAGACAGGAGAGATGATGGAGAGGAGAGATGATGGAGAGGATGGAGAGAGGAGGGGAATGGAAGATGATGGAGAAGAGATGATGGAGAGAGGAGAAATGATGGAGGAGGGGAATGGAGAGATAGAGATGATGGAGAGAGGAGAGATGATGGAGAGAGGATTTATGATGAAGGAGAATGGAAGATGATGGAGAGAGAGGAACCTTATTATTATTTACAGATGATGGAGATTAGGAAGGGATGGAGAGAGGAGGAAATGGAAGAGAGATGATGGAGGAGGAGGGATGATGGAGAGGAGGAGAGATGATGGAGAGAGGAGAGATGATGGAAGTGAGGGATGGAGAGAGGAGGGAAGAGATGATGGAGAGGAGGGGAATGGAGAGAGGAGAGATGATGGAGAGAGGAGAGGGATGGAGAGAAGGAGGGGAATGGAGAGAAGAGAGATGATGGAGAGAGGAGGGAATGGAGATAATGGAAGAGGAGAGATGATGGAGAGGAGAGATGATGGGAGAGGAGGGATGGAGAGGAGGGGAATGGAGAAGAGAGATGATGGAGAGAGGAGAGGATGGAGAGAGGAGGGGAATGGAGAAGAGAGATGATGGAGGAGGGATGATGGAGAGAGGAGAATGATGGAGAGTGGAGAGAATGATAGGGAGAGGAGAGATGATAGCGAGAGGAGGGAAAGGAGAGAGGAGGATATGATGGAGAGAGGAGAGTGGAGGGAGTGGGATGGAAGAGGAGGGAATGGAGAAGGAGGAGAGAGGATGAGAGAGAGATAGAGAGGAATGGAGGAGGAGAGGATGAGAGAGGAGGGAATGGAGAGAGGAGAGAGGATGAGAGAGGAGGAAATGGAGAGAGGAGAGATGATGGAGAGAGGAGGGGAATGAGAGAAGAGAATGGAGAGAAGAGGGAATGAGAGAGGAGAGGGATGGAGAGAGGAGGAAACGGGAGAGAGGAGAGAGAGATGAAGAGGAAATGGAATGGAGAGAGAGAGAGGAGGATGAGAGAGGAGGGGAATTGGAGAGAGAGAGAGGATGAGAGAGGAGGGGAATGGAGAGAGGATAGGGATGGAGAGAGGAGAGAGGGGCGGAGAGAGGAAGGGGAATAGAGAGAGGAGGGATGGAGAGAGGAGAGGGATGGAGGAGGAGAGAGAGGGATGAGAGAGGAGAGGGATGGAGAGAGGAGAGGATGGAGAGGAGAGGGATGGAGAGAGAGAGGGATGGAGAGAGGAGGGATGGAGATTTTTTATATAGAGGAGAGAGAAGAGATAGAGAGCTACAGTAGTTATCATCACATATCAGTAGCCATCCGTGACTACATCTACCTTCCATGTGGCTACAGTAGTTATCTGTAGGTGACTACATTTGCCTTCATGTAGCTACAGTAGTTATGAGTGACTACACTACCTTCATGTAGCTACAGTAGTTATCTGTTATCTGTAGGTGACTACACTACCTTCATGTAGCTACAGTAGTTATCTGTTATCTGTAGGTGACTACACTACCTTCATGTAGCTACAGTAGTTATCTGTAGGTGACTACAGTACCTTCATGTGGCTACAGTAGTTATCTGTAGGTGACTACAGTACCTTCATGTAGCTACAGTAGTTATCTGTAGGTGACTATACTAACTTCATGTGGCTACAGTAGTTATCTGTAGGTGACTACAGTACCTTCATGTAGCTACAGTAGTTATCTGTAGGTGACTACACTACCTTCATGTAGCTACAGTAGTTATCTGTAGGTGACTACACTACATTCATGTAGCTACAGTAGTTATCTGTAGGTGACTATACTACCTTCATGTGGCTACAGTAGTTATCTGTTATCTGTAGGTGACTACACTACCTTCATGTAGCTACAGTAGTTATCTCTAGGTGACTACACTACATTCATGTAGCTACAGTAGTTATCTGTAGGTGACTACAGTACCTTCATGTGGCTACAGTAGTTATCTGTAGGTGACTACACTACCTTCATGTAGCTACAGTAGTTATCTGTAGGTGACTACACTACCTTCATGTTGCTACAGTAGTTATCTGTAGGTGACTACACTACCTTCATGTAGCTACATAGTTATCTGTAGGTGACTACAGTACTTCATGTAGCTACAGTAGTTATCTGTAGGTGACTACACTACCTTCATGCTTCACAGTAGTTATCTTATCTGTAGGCAACTACACTACCTTCATGTAGCTACA
Organism: Oncorhynchus nerka; assembly: GCF_034236695.1. Lineage (NCBI taxonomy): Eukaryota > Metazoa > Chordata > Actinopteri > Salmoniformes > Salmonidae > Oncorhynchus > Oncorhynchus nerka. The sequence continues at coordinate 4,203,595 of NC_088405.1, forward strand.
GTAGTTATCTGTAGGTGACTACAGTACCCTTCATGTAGCCACAGTAGTTATCTGTAGGTGACTACACACCTTCATGTCGCTACAGTAGTTATCTGTAGGTGACTACACTGCCTTCATGTAGCTACAGTAGTTATCTGTAGGTGACTACACTACCTTCATGTAGCTACAGTAGTTATCTGTAGGTGACTACACTACCTTCATGTAGCTACAGTAGTTATCTGTAGGTGACTACACTACATTCATGTAGCTACAGTAGTTATCTGTTATCTGTAGGTGACTACACTACATTCATGTAGCTACAGTAGTTATCTGTAGGTGACTACACTACATTCATGTAGCTACAGTAGTTATCTGTAGGTTACTACAGTACCTTCATGTAGCTACAGTAGTTATCTGTAGGTGACTACACTACCTTCATGTAGCTACAGTAGTTATCTGTAGGTGACTACACTACCTTCATGTAGCTACGGTAGTTATCTGTAGGTGACTACACTACATTCATGTAGCCACAGTAGTTATCTGTAGGTGACTACAGTACCTTATGTAGCTACAGTAGTTATCTGTAGGTGACTACAGTACCTTCATGTAGCTACAGTAGTTATCCGTTATCTGTAGGTGACTACACTACCTTCCATGTAGCTACAGTAGTTATCTGTGAAGTGACTATATAGTCTCATGTAGCTACAGTAGTTATCTGTAGGTGACTACACTACATTCATATACAGGTTCATGTATACAGTAGTTATCTGTTATCTGTAGGTGACTACACTACCTTCATGTAGCTACAGTAGTTATCTGTTATCTGTAGGCAGACTACATTCAATCTTCATGTAGCTACAGTAGTTATCTGTAGGTGACTACACTACCTTCATGTAGCTACAGTAGTTATCTGTTATCTGTAGGTGACTACACTACCTTCCATGTTACAGTAGTTATCTGTAGGTGACTACAGTACCTTCATGTAGCCACAGTAGTTATCTGTAGGTGACTACATCATCTTCCATGTAGCTACAGTAGTTATCTGTTATCTGTAGGTGATCATGACTACCATGTAGCCACAGTAGTTATCTGTAGGTGACTACAGTACCTCTCATGTAGCTACAGTAGTTATCTGTTATCTGTAGGTACTTACACTACCTTCATGTAGCTACAGTAGTTATCTGTAGGTGACTACACTACCTTCATGTAGCTACAGTAGTTATCTGTAGGTGACTACACTACCTTCATGTAGCTACAGTAGTTATCTGTTATCTGTAGGTGACTACACTACATTCATGTGGCTACAGTAGTTATCTGTAGGTGACTACACTACATTCATGTAGCTACAGTAGTTATCTGTTATTTGTAGGTGACTACAGTACCTTCATGTAGCTACAGTAGTTATCTGTAGGTGACTACAGTACCTTCATGTAGCTACAGTAGTTATCTGTAGGTGACTACACTACATTCATGTGGCTACAGTAGTTATCTGTAGGTGACTACACTACCTTCATGTAGCTACAGTAGTTATCTGTTATCTGTAGGTGACTACACTACCTTCATGTAGCTACAGTAGTTATCTGTAGGTGACTACACTACCTTCATGTAGCTACAGTAGTTATCTGTTATGTGTAGGTGACTACACTACCTTCATGTAGCTACAGTAGTTATCTGTAGGTGACTACACTACCTTCATGTGGCTACAGTAGTTATCTGTAGGTGACTACACTACCTTCATGTAGCTACAGTAGTTATCTGTTATCTGTAGGTGACTACACTACCTTCATGTAGCTACAGTAGTTATCTGTAGGTGACTACAGTACCTTCATGTAGCTACAGTAGTTATCTGTAGGTGACTACACTACCTTCATGTGGCTACAGTAGTTATCTGTAGGTGACTACACTACCTTCATGTAGCTACAGTAGTTATCTGTAGGTGACTACACTACCTTCATGTAGCTACAGTAGTTATCTGTTATCTGTAGGTGACTACACTACCTTCATGTAGCTACAGTAGTTATCTGTAGGTGACTACACTACCTTCATGTAGCTACAGTAGTTATCTGTAGGTGACTACACTACCTTCATGTAGCTACAGTAGTTATCTGTAGGTGACTACAGTACCTTCATGTAGCTACAGTAGTTATCTGTAGGTGACTACACTACCTTCATGTAGCTACAGTAGTTATCTGTTATCTGTAGGTGACTACACTACCTTCATGTAGCTACAGTAGTTATCTGTAGGTGACTACACTACCTTCATGTAGCTACAGTAGTTATCTGTAGGTGACTACAGTACCTTCATGTAGCTACAGTAGTTATCTGTTATCTGTAGGTGACTACACTACCTTCATGTAGCTACAGTAGTTATCTGTAGGTGACTACAGTACCTTCATGTAGCTACAGTAGTTATCTGTTATCTGTAGGTGACTACACTACCTTCATGTAGCTACAGTAGTTATCTGTAGGTGACTACACTACCTTCATGTAGCTACAGTAGTTATCTGTAGGTGACTACACTACCTTCATGTAGCTACAGTAGTTATCTGTAGGTGACTACACTACCTTCATGTGGCTACAGTAGTTATCTGTAGGTGACTACAGTACCTTCATGTGGCTACAGTAGTTATCTGTAGGTGACTACAGTACCTTCATGTGGCTACAGTAGTTATCTGTAGGTGACTACACTACCTTCATGTAGCTACAGTAGTTATCTGTTATCTGTAGGTGACTACAGTACCTTCATGTGGCTACAGTAGTTATCTGTAGGTGACTACACTACCTTCATGTAGCTACAGTAGTTATCTGTAGGTGACTACAGTACCTTCATGTAGCTACAGTAGTTATCTGTAGGTGACTACAGTACCTTCATGTAGCTACAGTAGTTATCTGTAGGTGACTACAGTACCTTCATGTAGCTACAGTAGTTATCTGTAGGTGACTACAGTACCTTCATGTAGCTACAGTAGTTATCTGTAGGTGACTACAGTACCTTCATGTAGCTACAGTAGTTATCTGTAGGTGACTACAGTACCTTCATGTAGCTACAGAGCAATACGTAACTGAACTAGCTGGCACG
>NC_088405.1:4207152-4242152 GCF_034236695.1 Oncorhynchus nerka
CTCTAAATTCCAAGCATCTGCCTCTAACCCTAGGAAGCTCTTTGCAACCTTCTCCTCCCTCCTGAATCCTCCTCCCCCTCCCCCCTCCTCCCTCTCTGCAGATGACTTCGTCAACCATTTTGAAAAGAAGGTCGACGACATCCGATCCTCGTTTGCTAAGTCAAACGACACCGCTGGTTCTGCTCACACTGCCCTACCCTGTGCTCTGACCTCTTTCTCCCCTCTCTCTCCAGATGAAATCTCGCGTCTTGTGACGGCCGGCCGCCCAACAACCTGCCCGCTTGACCCTATCCCCTCCTCTCTTCTCCAGACCATTTCCGGAGACCTTCTCCCTTACCTCACCTCGCTCATCAACTCATCCCTGACCGCTGGCTACGTCCCTTCCGTCTTCAAGAGAGCGAGAGTTGCACCCCTTCTGAAAAAACCTACACTCGATCCCTCCGATGTCAACAACTACAGACCAGTATCCCTTCTTTCTTTTCTCTCCAAAACTCTTGAACGTGCCGTCCTTGGCCAGCTCTCCCGCTATCTCTCTCAGAATGACCTTCTTGATCCAAATCAGTCAGGTTTCAAGACTAGTCATTCAACTGAGACTGCTCTTCTCTGTATCACGGAGGCGCTCCGCACTGCTAAAGCTAACTCTCTCTCCTCTGCTCTCATCCTTCTAGACCTATCGGCTGCCTTCGATACTGTGAACCATCAGATCCTCCTCTCCACCCTCTCCGAGTTGGGCATCTCCGGCGCGGCCCACGCTTGGATTGCGTCCTACCTGACAGGTCGCTCCTACCAGGTGGCGTGGCGAGAATCCGTCTCCACACCACGTGCTCTCACCACTGGTGTCCCCCAGGGCTCTGTTCTAGGCCCTCTCCTATTCTCGCTATACACCAAGTCACTTGGCTCTGTCATAACCTCACATGGTCTCTCCTATCATTGCTATGCAGACGACACACAATTAATCTTCTCCTTTCCCCCTTCTGATGACCAGGTGGCGAATCGCATCGCTCGCATCCTCTACAAGACCATGGTGCTTGCCTACGGAGCTGTGAGGGGAACGGCACCTCAGTACCTCCAGGCTCTGATCAGGCCCTACACCCAAACAAGGGCACTGCGTTCATCCACCTCTGGCCTGCTCGCCTCCCTACCACTGAGGAAGTACAGTTCCCGCTCAGCCCAGTCAAAACTGTTCGCTGCTCTGGCCCCCCAATGGTGGAACAAACTCCCTCATGACGCCAGGACAGCGGAGTCAATCACCACCTTCCGGAGACACCTGAAACCCCACCTCTTTAAGGAATACCTAGGATAGGATAAAGTAATCCCTCTCACCCCCCTTAAAAGATTTAGATGCACTACTGTTCCACTGGATGTCATAAGGTGAATGCACCAATTTGTAAGTCGCTCTGGATAAGAGCGTCTGCTAAATGACTTAAATGTAAATGTAAAGGCATTACTAGACGAAATGACCAACTAGAGCTGTCACATAAGCCATATGGGAGAGAGCCCATAATTTGAACAGACAAAATGACTGAATCATGGATAAAGTTAAAAAAGATGGCAGCTGTAGCCCAGACTAATCAGCCAAGAAACCCCGATCTGCCCCTATGGATATTTGTACAATTAGAAGGGGAGGACATAGATAGGGACGGGTTCATATGAGTGGCCAATGAAGGATCGGAGAGAACAGTGAAGTGCTACAGTAAACACTTAAAGGGACGGGTTCATATGAGTGGCCAATGAAGGATCGGAGAGAACAGTGAAGTGCTACAGTAAACACTTAAAGGGACGGGTTCCTATGAATGGCCAATGAAGGATCGGAGAGAACAGTGAAGTGCTACAGTAAACACTTAAAGGGACGGGTTCCTATGAGTGGCCAATGAAGGATCGGAGAGAACAGTGAAGTGCTACAGTAAACACTTAAAGGGACCAGTGATGAAATATACGTCTGAAGGAGCCAAGATGGCCCGATTAGAAATATATTGGAACAAGATAGTATCACTGACTCAGGGTAAACAAATGATAATAAAAAACCAGGAGCTAAACAGGCTATGGGCAGACAACCACACGAAGAAAATGCTAGAGGTGACAACCACCACCTGGGACAAATGGAGAAATGTAGTAGGAACCAAGGGAGTACTCTTTGTAGCAGACAAAGGTTGGGAACAAGAAGATGAACCTCCCAAAGCAAGGCAAAGGAAGCATAAAACACCAAAAGAAAAACCCAGGGATATAGTGGTGTTTACGGATGGAAGCGAGAAGTCAGATAAAACCAGATGGGGCTTTATAGTGAAAAATAAAGCTACCGGAGATACTCTGACCAAACAGAGTCAAACAATAACAGGGACAGCCCAAAAGGCAGAGGTAATGGCAGTGCTGGAGGCACTTTTACACGGTATAGGGTCTAACCTGAAAAGGATAGAAATAGTGACCGACAGTTATTACTGTGCGCGAGCTATGGCCTCAGATAAAAAGATTTGGCAGAATAACGGGTACAGAGGTACCAAAAATAAGCCAATTCAATATGAGGGTGAGTGGAGGAAAATCCATGAGTTAATGGATCAAATGGACATAGTGGTAAGTCATTAAAAGGCTCACACTGCCAAGTCAGTAAGTGCAGAAGCAGACTTTAACCAACTAGGCAATAAATAGGTAGATGAACTAGTTCAAATGGGAAGAATAGTTCTCTATAAACGAGAAACAGACAAAACTGAGAGCACGCCATGAGGATTGGGGCCACTTGGGGATGCCGAATATTCATGAAAAGGCTAACAAACGAGGGCATTTTCTATACTAGAGAAGAGGTACTAGAAATATGCAAGAAATGCATCATATGCCAAGAACAAAAGGTTAGTAACCTAGGCAGGATAGCAGGTCAACACATTAAGTGCACCACACCATGGAAGCAGATACCATTAGATACTATGGGCCCTATGAAGGTGGCCACCTCCTTAGGGCACAGGTACGCTATAGTAGAGGTGTGTATGGCTACAGGATACTCAATATCATTAGATACTATGGGCCCTATGAAGGTGGCCACCTCCTTAGGGCACAGGTACGCTATAGTAGCGGTGTGTATGGCTACAGGATACTCAATAGTGCTCACATCAAATTCATCCAATGCGGTGCCAGTGTTGCAAATGCTTAACCTTCGAACCCTTTTGCTCTAGGTCCTTTCCCATCCATTAGAACCGATAATGGAAGACAGTATAAGAATAAGAAGGTGGAGGAGTAGTGTGTGGACCATGGGGTCGCACACATATACTCCCCCCCCCTTACACCCCACAGGCCAATGGCTGTGCCGAGAGGACCATAGGGAAATTAAAGACGACCCTAGGGTAGGCAGAGAAAGATTGGGGACCTAAATTGGCACAGGCCTGTGTGGAAATGAACTTAACTCCAACAGACACACAAAAGAAATTGATGGGACTACCCAACATCAGCACAGTGGTGGAAATAGCTAATGCGCAGCCTCCCCCTCTACCTTGTGTGTTACAGGTGGGAGACTGGATTAGGATGAAGACCAGGAGCTGACACAGGGAATAGAGTAATCCCAACAAAACAAAACAAAGACGGAAAAAGTCGCCAGGTAATTGCCGTGATCAGTGCAAACACGATCAAAGTAGACGGTGATATAACGGTAGACGTTGCACAACTTAAAAAGGTATGTACACCAGAGTAGTTCATCCAGAGTGGCTGCACATGTTGACCTGCAGGTCAGGAATACAGGTGAGACGCTCGGATGACGCAGTATGGATAACCACTCATCTAAGACACGAACAACTGGCGAAAGCAGGAGTGGTAGTTCGGGGGGAATACCAGGGCTGTGTGGCACGAAAGCAGGTGCACAGATCCAGGACAGAAAGGTTATATGAACATAGCCCCATGTGAGGTATGCGGAGAACCCACAGGGGAGGTGCAGTATGAAGGCCCGGCCAAGATGAGCATAAGGCAGATAGCCACAGGAAGTGACTGTGGTAAGAAAGGTGGTAGGCAAAGAGTAGGAAGGGTTCTCTGGTGCAAGAGATGTGATAGGGACGTATTTCCGAACTGCATGGTAGGAGTACAGGTAGTGACATCAGAGAGATGTGATAGGGACGTATTTCCAAACTGCATGGTAGGAGTACAGGAAGTGTCATCAGAGAGATGTGATAGGGACGTATTTCCGAACTGCATGGTAGGAGTACAGGAAGTGACATCAGAGAGATGTGATAGGGACGTATTTCCAAACTGCATGGTAGGAGTACAGGAAGTGACATCAGAGAGATGTGATAGGGACGTATTTCCAAACTGCATGGTAGGAGTACAGGTAGTGACATCAGAGAGATGTGATAGGGACGTATTTCCAAACTGCATGGTAGGAGTACAGGTAGTGACATCAGAGAGATGTAATAGGGACGTATTTCCAAACTGCATGGTAGGAGTACAGGTAGTGACATCAGAGAGATGTAATAGGGACGTATTTCCAAACTGCATGGTAGGAGTACAGGTAGTGACATCAGGATGGGAGCCGAAGCGGTGCACATGTGTATGGACACACAGAGGTGTGTTGGTCCAGAAGAATTGTGTGGAGTGCAGACCTCAGAAACTGAGAGGGGGGAATGACCTGTTAAGGGGTAGCCTACTCACTCCAGTGAGAAGGGAGGAAGGCCTATGGCCTGTGGAAGCAGGGCCCTTCAGATTGGCTGGAGGAATAAGTACCTACAAAAATTGTGAACAGTGGCTGGAAGAAAGGAAAGGTGACCCAGTCCCAGTGACAGGATATGGCACACAACCAGGAGAACCAGAATGTTGGATGAGGGTAGACGGGAAATTTTCCCTATGGAACCCTAGGAATGACCTAAGTCAGATGTTGACAAACAGACGTGACTGGGAACAAGATGATGAATATGAATTAGACAATAACCATGAGAGAAACGACCACCATGGGGTAATGAGAAGATGCTGGTGGGAAGGAACATGTAAGCCAGTGAGAGAACATCACTGGGGCAGGTTAATGAGGAAAGAGAGGACACTGTGCTGTGTCTCCAAGCCAGTGAGAGAACATCACTGGGGCAGGTTAATGAGGAACGAGAAGACACTGTGCTGTGTCTCCAAGCCAGTGAGAGAACATCACTGGGGCAGGTTAATGAGGAACGAGAAGACAATGTGCTGTGTCTCCAAGCCAGTGAGAGAACATCACTGGGGCAGGTTAATGAGGAACGAGAAGACACTGTGCTGTGTCTCCAAGCCAGTGAGAGAACATCACTGGGGCAGGTTAATGAGGAACGAGAAGACACTGTGCTGTGTCTCCAAGCCAGTGAGAGAACATCACTGGGGCAGGTTAATGAGGAAAGAGAAGACAATGTGCTGTGTCTCTAAGCTTATGACCATAGAGGATACAGAACCCGTCAGGGGTGACAAAAGAGAAAGGCACATGGTGAAATTGGACTGGTAAATATACATTTCCCAGGACCCTAAGACCAAATTGGACTGGTAAATATACATTTCCCAGGACCCCAAAACCAAATTGGACTGGTAAATATACATTGCCCAGGACCCTAAAACCAAATTGGACTGGCAAATATACATTTCCCAGGACCCAAAACCAAATTGGACTGTGTATACTCGTGCCACATGTTGGTGGACAGGAAAGCAGCTCCTGGAGAGGGAAGAGGTAGACATGAAGCTGCTCTACCTGATCCACAAGGAAATATGAGAAGGTTGATTAACCTAATAAAAATAAAACTAACCTCAGACACACAAGACCCTGGAGAGGGCACATCTAGACAAAGGGACACAGGCCATACTAGGTCCCCCATTTGTAATTATTATTTTTTTAAATAAGAAAGAAAACAAAACTAACTAGAATGTCTCCCTCTGTTTCCACAGGGAAATGAGGCTGGGAGAATATAGAACCAGACATAGTGAATGTAAGGTGGGATGGTTCTGGTGGGTAAGTATCCTTTCCACCATTATATTAGCCATAATAATAGGACTAAACCTAGGGATAGTGTATGAAAAACAAGAGAGAGAATTAGTACAGGGACTAGAGATACTCCAAGAAAAATGTGCCAACTCTATACCAACCTATAGAGCATTTACAAAGAGATGGGGCACACCAGTACAATGCACCATAACAAATGACTCACTGTGTCCAGGACACCCTTCAGTCAAGTTAAAACAGAGATATAGGATTTGGATTTGGCTAAAAATACTTGAATCAGTCATAGAGCCCATTGCCCTTTATGGTTGTGAGGTCTGGGGTCCACTCACCAACCAAGACTTCACAAAATGGGACAAACACCAAATTGAGACTCTGCACGCTGAATTCTGCAAAAATATCCTCCGTGTACAACGTAAAACACCAAATAATGCATGCAGAGCAGAATTAGGCCGATACCCACTAATTATCAAAATCCAGAAAAGAGACGTTAAATTCTACAACCACCTAAAAGGAAGCGATTCACAAACCTTCCATAACAAAGCCATCACCTACAGAGAGATGAACCTGGAGAAGAGTCCCCTAAGCAAGCTGGTCCTGGGGCTCTGTTCACAAACACAAACAGACCCCACAGAGCCCCAGGACAACAGCACAATTAGACCCAACCAAATCATGAGAAAACAAAAAGATAATTACTTAACACATTGGAAAGAATTAACAAAAAAACAGAGCAAACTAGAATGCTATTTTGCCCTAAACAGAGAGTACACAGCGGCAGAATACCTGACCACTGTGACTGACCCAAAATTAAGGAAAGCTTTGACTATGTACAGACTCAGTGAGCATAGCCTTGCTGTTGAGAAAGGCCGCCGTAGGCAGACATGGCTCTCAAGAGAAGACAGGCTATGTGCTCACTGCCCACAAAATGAGGTGGAAACTGAGCTGCACTTCCTAACCTCCTGCCCAATGTATGACCATATTAGAGAGACATATTTCCCCCAGATTACACAGATCCACAAAGAATTCGAAAACAAATCCAATTTTGAAAAACTCCCATATCTTTTGGGTGAAATTCCACAGTGTGCCGTCACAGCAGCAAGATTTGTGACCTGTTGCCACGAGAAAAGGGCAACCAGTGAAGAACAAACACCATTGTAAATACAACCCATATTTATGCTTATTTATTTTATCTTGTGTCCTTTAACTATTTGTACATTGTATATATATATATATAATATGACATTTGTAATGTCTTTACTGTTTTGAAACTTCTGTATGTGTAATGTTTACTGTTAATTTTTGTTGTTTTTTCACTTTATATATTCATTTTGTATGTTGTCTACCTCACTTGCTTTTGCAATGTTAACACATGTTTCCCATGCCAATAAAGCCCTTGAATTGAATTGAATTGATATAATATTACGAAATGGGATCTGACCTGGGACCATAATGATACCATAGTGATGTTGTGGAAATCAGTGACCAGTAACACACTCCAAGGGTATATAGTAAATATAACTAAAGGACCAGTACTGGTTAATCAGAATTAATTCATATAAAGGTGGCCAGTGGAGGGGACAGCTGGGTGATGCAGAGAATATAACGGAGATCAAATGTATCTATGATCAAAGTACGACCAGTTCACCTTGGGAAAGGGTTGAGTGCCACAGTTTAACGACTGCTTTCAACACCTCGGCCTGGCCTAGGAGGACGAAACCAAGGCGTTGGCCTGGTCTAGGAGGACGAAACCAACACCTCAGCCTGGCCTAGGAGGACGAAACCAACGCGTTGGCCTGGCCTAGGAGGACGAAACCAACGCGTTGGCCTGGCCTAGGAGGACGAGTATTCCACCTCAGGATGGGTATGCCTTACGACACAGAATAATACAAACCCAGGGTTGGCCTATCCCAGGTCAACCCCATGGACAGCACTAGACCTTAGGAGTTGGAAAGAGAATTATCAACAGAGCCTTGAGATGGCCCAAAGAATGTGTGCTAATTATCAACAGAGCCTTGAGATGGCCCAAAGAATGTGTGCTAATTATCAACAGAGCCTTGAGATGGCCCAAAGAATGTGTGCTAATTATCAACAGAGCCTTGAGATGGCCCAAAGAATGTGTGCTAAAGCCCCATTATGGAACTGGGGACAAGAACCAAATAACCCGTTCTATAGGAAAGAAGCAAAGACCGCCCAACAGTATTATGACCAATGGGTTAGACCCCCCACGAATAAAACTGAGGCCTGGGCACGATACCATTGCATCTCAGCCCACGGCATATTGAAAGAATCAGGAATCCCCCGCTTCCATAGATGGTCAGGGGGACATTATCCTTCACCTGGAATGCTGGGGGTAGCTCCGGCCTTCTCAGGCAGGAATGAGAACGCAAACCACAAATTGGTAGACATGGAAAACGCACGGGGCGCTTGCCACTCCAGAGTATTGGCTGGAGGAGGTATTTTAAAACATATAAGAACACAGGACAAAATGGAACATGTGCATCAATTTGGATACAGTTTCCCCCCAATAGGAAGATTGAACACTGATACCCTTATATGGATGCAGGGATTAATGCTACAGGAATGGAATACAACCATGGGAAGAATGATTAGGAATGCATTAATAATGGAAGAAACGGTCATTAAAAACTTTGAAGCCAGCACTAGTATGAAGAGTACCACGGTGTCCAAAACATTTGACCCAATAGCAATGGGATGGGATAAACGCCCGTTAGACCCCACTCCGTTAACCGGAGGATAGGTACAATTAGCATGCTATGGAGGCATTAAATTCCATGTAAACCAAGGGGATATAGCTGGCACCAGGGATCAGACCCTTCGGACAGATCCCTCTCTAGCAGATTGGGCTAGGTATACCCTTGAACCCGTGACCGCCCGGTGGCTGATGGGAGGGTATAAGGAATGGGCCATAAAGCCAATGTGGCCACAACAGGACGAACCATGGGGAGACCTATGGGGAAAAGGGTCAGACTGGGATAAGAATATGACCCTGACTTGGAATATGTCCACGTGTAAACAGTTATTTGACAATGGTACGGTATCAGAAGGATGCAGTATAATTAAACGAAACTTAGAACTGTTAAAAACTATGGGGCAGGAAAACTACTGTAACATATTGAAGAGAAGGTTCTGGGACGAAGGAGCAGATGGCATAACGTGGTATCGAGATGAGGACACCACTATGAGTAATGCTTTAGGAGTCAACTGGTTAACTAGAGCATGGGGAGGTTTTACCACAGGGATGACTAAAATGGCAAATGATATAATAGTGGAACCAGTAAATAAGGTGGTCACAGCCATAAATGACAAATGGGAAGAAGTCACTTTATGGTGGCAAGAAATAAAAGAAAGATTCTGGCTAGGGATAAGTATTACAGTAGGGATCTTGATATTCATGACGCTTCTGATAGCCCTAAGCTACGCCAAAAGAATGGGACTTCCAGTAGATGCAGTACTGAGGAAGGGGTGGCTATCCCTATTTAAAATAATTAAAAATAACCCTTAGACTACTGAGAGAGTTATTGAAGTTAATGCTAAAACTCTTGTGGAAGATATGCAAAGGAGTAATAATATGGACTATGGTATACGAGAGAGTACATCAAAGATCTCCTGGCCGATTAGAGCAACGGGAGACATAGGGAACACGGGTAGACCTACTAGAGGTCACGAACTTGTGACCTGCCGAGGTGTCAACCGCAAACATACACTGCTCTAAGAAAAGGAAGTAGGTAATGCATGACAAGGGGAGGGGGAACTGGCTGAAGGTGAATAATGCACAATGAGGCACAAACGACTTAAGCAGCCTGAGTGCAACAAAATAAAGAAAAGCTCCTAAACCATAGAAATAGCCTTATTACATCTTTTTGTAAAGCTTGCTTTTGTGGTGCAACATGCAATAAGTTAGGGTACTGTAAATATAATGAAGATGAAGCAGAGGACTGGCCCAAAGATGGGGCATATGCAAACATTGTGTTGAACGGCAGATTAGCAGTTAAGTCAGTAACGAGTGATGGTCAGTACCTCAAGAGTAGGTATTGGTTGAAGATGGAAGACGGACAGGAGGTTAGCTATGGCATGGTACAGAGGATAGATGGGCTAATGTTAGGGGTACGCTATAATGGGAGAATAATGAGGCAAGGAACTAAGAGAAAGGAGTGTTCAGATGCTGGAGAGGGTGTGACAAGAGATGAAAAGAATCTGCCCACTCCATCAAGCAATGGGGACCACAACACAGGACATTCACGGGACCTCATGGAACCACGGACCGCACCTGCAGAAACTGGACAAGCACCTGCAGAAACTGGACAACTGGACAAGGCTATTAAACAAGCTAAGCGTCAGTACAGAGACAAAGTGGAATCTCAATTCAATGGCTCAGACACAAGAGGCATGTGGCAGGGTCTACAGTCAATCACGGACTACAAGAAGAAACCCAGCCCTGTCACGGACGGATGTCTTGCTCCCAGGCAGACTAAATAACTTTTTTGCCCGCTTTGAGGACAATACAGTGCCACTGACACGGCCTGCAACGAAAACATGCGGTCTCTCCTTCACTGCAGCCGAGGTGAGTAAGACATTTAAACGTGTTAACCCTCGCAAGGCTGCAGGCCCAGACGGCATCCCCAGCCGCGCCCTCAGAGCATGCGCAGACCAGCTGGCCGGTGTGTTTACGGACATATTCAATCAATCCCTATACCAGTCTGCTGTTCCCACATGCTTCAAGAGGGCCACCATTGTTCCTGTTCCCAAGAAAGCTAAGGTAACTGAGCTAAACGACTACCGCCCCGTAGCACTCACTTCCGTCATCATGAAGTGCTTTGAGAGACTAGTCAAGGACCATATCACCTCCACCCTACCTGACACCCTAGACCCACTCCAATTTGCTTACCGCCCAAATAGGTCCACAGACGATGCAATCTCAACCACACTGCACACTGCCCTAACCCACCTGGACAAGAGGAATACCTATGTGAGAATGCTGTTCATCGACTACAGCTCGGCATTCAACACCATAGTACCCTCCAAGCTCGTCATCAAGCTCGAGACCCTGGGTCTCGACCCCGCCCTGTGCAACTGGGTACTGGACTTCCTGACGGGCCGCCCCCAGGTGGTGAGGGTAGGCAACAACATCTCCTCCCCGCTGATCCTCAACACGGGGGCCCCACAAGGGTGCGTTCTGAGCCCTCTCCTGTACTCCCTGTTCACCCACGACTGCGTGGCCATGCACGCCCACAACTCAATCATCAAGTTTGCGGACGACACAACAGTGGTAGGCTTGATTACCAACAACGACGAGACGGCCTACAGGGAGGAGGTGAGGGCCCTCGGAGTGTGGTGTCAGGAAAATAACCTCACACTCAACGTCAACAAAACTAAGGAGATGATTGTGGACTTCAGGAAACAGCAGAGGGAACACCCCCTATCCACATCGATGGATCAGTAGTGGAGAGGGTAGCAAGTTTTAAGTTCCTCGGCATACACATCACAGACAAACTGAATTGGTCCACTCACACTGACAGCGTCGTGAAGAAGGCGCAGCAGCGCCTCTTCAACCTCAGGAGGCTGAAGAAATTCGGCTTGTCACCAAAAGCACTCACAAACTTCTACAGATGCACAATCGAGAGCATCCTGGCGGGCTGTATCACCGCCTGGTACGGCAACTGCTCTGCCCTCAACCGTAAGGCTCTCCAGAGGGTAGTGAGGTCTGCACAACGCATCACCGGGGGCAAACTACCTGCCCTCCAGGACACCTACACCACCCGATGTTACAGGAAGGCCATAAAGATCATCAAGGACATCAACCACCCGAACCACTGCCTGTTCACCCCGCTATCATCCAGAAGGCGAGGTCAGTACAGGTGCATCAAAGCTGGGACCGAGAGACTGAAAAACAGCTTCTACCTCAAGGCCATCAGACTGTTAAACAGCCACCACTAACATTGAATGACTGCTGCCAACACACTGTCATTGACACTGACCCAACTCCAGCCACTTTAATAATGGGAATTGATGGGAAATGATGTAAATATATCACTAGCCACTTTAAACAATGCTACCTTATATAATGTTACTTACCCTACATTATTCATCTCATATGCATATGTATATACTGTACTCTAGATCATCGACTGCATTCTTATGTCACTAGCCACTTTAACTATGCCACTTTGTTTACTTTGTCTACATACTCATCTCATATGTATATACTGTACTCGATACCATCTACTGTATGCTGCTCTGTACCATCACTCATTCATATATCCTTATGTACATATTCCTTATCCCCTTACACTGTGTATAAGACAGTAGTTTTGGAATTGTTAGTTAGATTACTTGTTGGTTATCACTGCATTGTCGGAACTAGAAGCACAAGCATTTCGCTACACTCGCATTAACATCTGCTAACCATGTGTATGTGACAAATAAAATTTGATTTGATTTGATTTGATTTGATTTGAGATACCTATCATAGACTTCTCCCAGCTGACGCTTGACATACCTCCTACGCCGCCTCCAGTGGTAGAAACAACCAGCTGGTATCATTAAGTAGAATCAGCCAACAGTAACACGGAAGCAGCAATGTGAGAGTCAGTAGTGCATGACCTTAAATGGTAATAACAGGAAGCAGCAATGTGAGAGTCAGTAGTGCATGACCTTAAATGGTAATAGTAGGAAGCAGCAATGTGAGAGTCAGTAGTGCATGACCTTAAAGGTAGTTTAAAGAGCTTAAAGAGCTTGAACGGTAATAATAGGAAGCTTCCGTTTAACACACAGGCCTAAGGTTACATAGGTCTACAGCCCCAGTGGGAACTTCCCCTTTAAAAAGGTATATAAAGAGAACAGAGATCATAAGACAGTATGATCCTCACTAACATATGAAACAGACTTCATATGGAGAATCATCACAGGTACATTTACTATTGCACTATACGCTTTTTGATAGAGTAAAACAATATTTTGGGAAACGGATAATTGTGCTTAAGTACTTATTGGGTCATACTCTGAAGAAGCTGGTTGAATCTTGTGAACCCGACTGAGTCTCCGAAAAACAGAGGTCTTAACCACCTCTTGATCACATAGACAAAGCGGGCGTTCGCATTTTTGACACCAGAAACCAGGGGTGATTAGCAATTCAAGGAAAAATAGCCAAGTACCAGTTACCATATATTGAGTCCATACACAGAGTTGGAAGTGTATAGAGATAGTGGAATTCGGAATCTAGCGTCATAGCTGTAAGAATACCGATTACGGGAAAGTGACCAAGGGGCCGAGCATTTAAGGTTAATTGAACTATTTTTGCTATTTAGTCAATATTGTTAGAAGTGTTAAACGCATTTAAAGTTTTGCAATATTATCAGGCATAGCTTAAAGCATTAAGGATTGATTGAGCATTATTGATGTATTAAGAAACTGTACAACCATTGATTTGTAATGATGTGTATAAGACAAAAAAACAGAGTGACTTTAATAAAAGCTTTGAAACTTTGACAACTAGGCCAGATTAACGATCTGGAGAGCAAACGCCTCTGACACTCTCACTGAACAGACTGAAGTGACCCTGGTTATAGGTTAAAGTGATTGCACTAAAGAATATTTCATTGTGTGGACAATAATATATTTTTTTAGAGAGTCAAAACATATGCCCAATACTAGTTTTCCGAGTGACTACTAGCTGACGAGCATAATAACTACTAGGAGTTGTTATTAGGTATTGATATATACAGAGGTAAAGATAACTTGAAGGATGTATAGGAGGAATCCATAACGCTTAAGAATATTTAAATAGGAGTAAATCTATCCAAGGCCTCATACTAGACCGGACAATAAGGGAGTGACAACGTGAACGAAGGAACAAACCCAACTCACGCCAAGGGCCATTACGAAGAAATAGAAGGGTTGGTAGGGCCGCACGGCAAGGCCCTTGTTACACCGAAGTAACTAAAGTCCCAAAGTACTCTGCCCAGCCAGAGGACGGGGTAGAGGCTTTTGCTGCAGGCATTGGGCAAAAGTCAGCACCGTGACACTACCTCACCTTGGGGCCTAGGCTACCTCACCTTAGGGCCTAGGCTACCTCACCTTAGGGCCTAGGCTACCTCACCTTAGGACCTAGGCTACCTCACCTTAGGGCCTAGGCTACCTCACCTTAGGGCCTAGGCTACCTCACCTTGGGGCCTAGGCTACCTCACCTTAGGGCCTAGGCTACCTCACCTTAGGGCCTAGGCTACCTCACCTTAGGGCCTAGGCTACCTCACCTTAGGGCCTAGGCTACCTCACCTTAGGACCTAGGCTACCTCACCTTAGGGCCTAGGCTACCTCACCTTAGAGGCTAGGCTACCTCACCTTAGGGCCTAGGCTACCTCACCTTAGGCCCTAGGCTACCTCAACTTAGGGCCTAGGCTACCTCACCTTAGGGCCTAGGCTACCTCACCTTAGGGCCTAAGCTACCTCACCTTAGGGCCTAGGCTACCTCACCTTAGGACCTAGGCTACCTCACCTTAGAGGCTAGGCTACCTCACCTTAGGGCCTAGGCTATCTCACCTTAGGGCCTAGGCTACCTCACCTTAGGGCCTAGGCTACCTCACCTTAGGGCCTAGGCTACCTCACCTTAGAGCCTAGGCTACCTCACCTTAGGGCCTAGGCTACCTCACCTTAGGGCCTAGGCTACCTCACCTTAGGGCCTAGGCTACCTCACCTTAGGGCCTAGGCTACCTCACCTTAGAGGCTAGGCTACCTCACCTTAGGGCCTAGGCTACCTCACCTTAGAGCCTAGGCTACCTCACCTTAGGGCCTAGGCTACCTCACCTTAGAGCCTAGGCTACCTCACCTTAGGGCCTAGGCTACCTCACCTTAGGGCCTAGGCTACCTCACCTTAGGGCCTAGGCTACCTCACCTTAGGGCCTAGGCTACCTCACCTTAGAGGCTAGGCTACCTCACCTTAGGGCCTAGGCTACCTCACCTTAGGGCCTAGGCTACCTCACCTTAGGGCCTACGCTACCTCACCTTAGGACCTAGGCTACCTCACCTTAGAGCCTAGGCTACCTCACCTTAGGGCCTAGGCTACCTCACCTTAGGGCCTAGGCTACCTCACCTTAGAGCCTAGGCTACCTCACCTTAGGGCCTAGGCTACCTCACCTTAGGGCCTAGGCTACCTCACCTTAGGGCCTAGGCTACCTCACCTTAGAGGCTAGGCTACCTCACCTTAGGGCCTAGGCTACCTCACCTTAGGGCCTAGGCTACCTCACCTTAGGGCCTAGGCTACCTCACCTTAGGGCCTAGCTACCTCACCTTAGGGCCTAGCTACCTCACCTTAGGGCCTAGGCTACCTTCTGTTTTAGGCTATTAATTCATGACATTTCGGTGTATTTCAGTAGAATATACTATATATAATACATTATTTGATACAGCATAATAATCCATATTGTTTATATTATTTTTCAATGCACTAAATGATTTAATGTTTTTTTTTAGCAGTCAACGAATATCACAACCTTTCTAAGAACTCATGTGGAATCTTTGTGTGAAGAAACATTTGCTCTGACTCAACGCCAGTATGACGTCACTTCCACCGGTGATTTCAGGGAAGTTCAAGAGGACAAGTACGGATCCATTTTTAGACACGTTCGTTTTCAGCGAACATTGGAATTTTAAATGCGGGAGGCAACCGGTCTGCCCCAGGGAGCCTACGTCCTCGCTATTTGTTCTCTGTTATTGTGTCGCCATCTTGTGGACAAACTGACAACAAACCGAAATACGCGTGAGTCAGACTGATCAAATCAAATTGTATTTGTCACATGCGAAGAAATACAACAGGTGTAGACGTTACCATGACACGCGCACTTACAAGCCCTTAACCAACAATGCAGTTTTAAGAAAAATAAGAGTTAAGAAAAATATTTACTAAATTATCTCATGTAAAAAATCATAGAGCAACAACAAAATAGCAATGATGAGGCTATTTACAGGGGGGTACCGGTACTGAGTCAACGTGTTAGTTGAAGTAATTGAGGTAATATGTACATGTAGGTAGAGGTAAAGTGACTGTGCATTGATAATAAACAGAGAGTAGCAGCAGGGTAAAAGAGGGGTCTGGGTAGTCCAGGGGGCACCGGTTAGTTGAGGTAATTGAGGTAATATGTACATGTAGGTAGAGGTAAAGTGACTGTGCATTGATAATAAACAGAGAGTAGCAGCAGGGTAAAAAAAAGTGTGTGTGGGGAGTCAATGCAAATACCCTGGGTAGCCGTTTGATTAGCAGTTGAGGAGTCTTATGGCTTGGGGGTAGAAGCTGTTCAGGAGTCTTATGGCTTGGGGGTAGAAGCTGTTCAGGAGTCTTATGGCTTGGGGGTAGAAGCTGTTCAGGAGTCTTATGGCTTGGGGGAAGAAGCTGTTCAGGAGTCTTATGGCTTGGGGGAAGAAGCTGTTCAGGAGTCTTATGGCTTGGGGGTAGAAGCTGTTCAGGAGTCTTATGGCTTGGGGTAGAAGCTGTTCAGGAGTCTTATGGCTTGGGGTAGAAGCTGTTCAGGAGTCTTATGGCTTGGGGGTAGAAGCTGTTCAGGAGTCTTATGGCTTGGGGGTAGAAGCTGTTCAGGAGTCTTATGGCTTGGGGGTAGAAGCTGTTCAGGAGTCTTATGGCTTGGGGGTAGAAGCTGTTCAGGAGTCTTATGGCTTGGGGGTAGAAGCTGTTCAGGAGTCTTATGGCTTGGGGGGGAAGAAGCTGTTCAGGAGTCTTATGGCTTGGGGGGGTAGAAGCTGTTCAGGAGTCTTATGGCTTGGGGGAAGAAGCTGTTCAGGAGTCTTATGGCTTGGGGGGGTAGAAGCTGTTCAGGAGTCTTATGGCTTGGGGGAAGAAGCTGTTCAGGAGTCTTATGGCTTGGGGGGGTAGAAGCTGTTCAGGAGTCTTATGGCTTGGGGGAAGAAGCTGTTCAGGAGTCTTATGGCTTGGGGGGGAAGAAGCTGTTCAGGAGTCTTATGGCTTGGGGGGTAGAAGCTGTTTAGAAGCCTCTTGGACCTAGACTTGGCGCTCCGGTACCGCTTGCCGTGCGGTAGCAGAGAGAACAGTCTATGACTGGGGTGGCTGGAGTCTTTGACAATTTCTAGGGCCTCCCTCTGACACCGCCTGGTATTGAGGTTCTGGATGGCAGGAAGCTTGGCCCCAGTGATGTACTGGGCCGTACGCGCTACCCTCTGTAGTGCCTTGTGGTCGGAGGCCGAGCAGTTGCCATACCAGGCGGTGATGCAACCAGTCAGGATGCTCTCGATGGTGCAGCTGTATAACTTTTTGAGGATCTGAGGACCCATGCCAAATCTTTTCAGTCTCCTGAGGGGGAATAGGTTTTGTTGTGCCCTCATCACGACTGTCTTGGTGTGTTTGGACTATGATAGTTCATTGGTGATGTGGACACCAAGGAACTTGAAGCTCTCAACCTGCTCCACTACAGCCCCGTCGATGAGAACGGGGGCGTGATCGGCCCTCCATTTCCTGTAGTCCATGATCATCTCCTTTGGTCTTGATTATGTTGAGGGAGAGGAGCCGGCTTTTGGCCGTTCACGTCACGGGCCATACATACATACATACATACATACATACATACATACATACATACACACACACACACACACACACACACACACACACACACACACACACACACGCCGATGAGAACGGGGGCACACACTACCACACACACACACACACACACACACACACACACACACACACACACACACACACACACACACACACACACACATACACACATACACACATACACACATACACACATACACACATACATACATACATACATACATACATACATACATACATACATACATACATACATAGACCGGTGCCCAGCAGCTCAGCATAATTGATTATTGACTCTATATGAACCAGAAAAAAATTGCCTATGAAATGTCTCGCTGTCTCTTCCATCTCTGGCGTTAGTGCCTAGAGCATCGTTTCCCAATCCTGGTCCTCTTGGGGACCCAAAGGGGGGCACATTGTTTCCCAATCCTGGTCCTCTTGGTGGGCACATTGTTTCCCAATCCTGGTCCTCTTGGGAACCCAAAGGGGGGCACATTGTTTCCCAATCCTGGTCCTCTTGGGAACCCAAAGGGGGGCACATTGTTTCCCAATCCTGGTCCTCTTGGGAACCCAAAGGGGGGCACATTGTTTCCCAATCCTGGTCTTCTTGGGGACCCAAAGGGGGGCACATTGTTTCCCAATCCTGGTCCTCTTGTGTACCCAAAAGGGGGCACATTGTTTGTGTTTGCAGCACTAACACACCTGATAGAGTACCAAAGTATGAGTCATAATACCCATAAAACCTAGCGGTCAAACAGGGAAATGTCTCCAATACTTTTCCCGACGATTCATTCATTTTTCCCCATAGGGGATATTAGAAACACTTAAAATCAGGGCTGTGTTTTGTGGAGGGCTCACCCTGGTGTGGCGTTTGGATAAGAGTCTACATCTCTCTAGGACAAGGGGACTTTTATCAATATATTCGTATGTGTTGTAGCCTAATTCATTTTGGAGTGGAGCTTTATAGTTGCGCAGTGACGTCACGTGCACCTTCAAGATAATTGGGCAATGGTTTCCGTCATCATTTTTCTCCATGAAGAAAATGAGTCAGAAGAAAAATCAACCCCCCTGTCGAACGGATACAATGTTTTTATAGATCTTTAGAAAATGTCTCCTATATCTGCAGTTTCCATTAAATAAACCTGGGTCAACGGAAACCTGCCTAGTGTGTCCATCCCAAATGACACCGTATTCTGCATGTAGTGTTCCACCTGGCCACACTGTCAGCACAGTGGTAAGGTTTCTCCAAACGACACCGTATTCTGTGTGTAGTGCACCACCTGGCCACACTGTCAGCACAGTGGTAAGGTTTCTCCAAATGACACCGTGTTCTGTATGTAGTGCACCACCTGGCCACACTGTCAGCACAGTGGTAAGGTTTCTCCAAGTGACACCGTGTTCTGTATGTAGTGCTCTACTTGGCACCGCAGTCAGCACAGGGCTTCCTAGGCTGTCATTGACAATAATAATTTGTTCTTAACTGACTTGCCTAGTTAAATAAAGGTAAAAAATATCTGTTCATATTCCCACCGGAGAGAGCTCCAACAGTCTCAGACAGCGAGCCCAGTTCCACGGCATCAGGAAACCATTTGGAAGTTTCGCGTAAATAAATATGTGGAACTTTAATCACGGTGCGCCTTGGTCCGTCTCTCCACACAACCGTGACATAAATCCTGCTTCAAACTGTTCCTGACAGAGTCCATCGAGACTATAGTGCTTAACATGACCAACTTGTTGGGGAGACGGTGCGCCTTGGTCCGTCTCTCCACACAACGGTGACATAAATCCTGCTTCAAACTGTTCCTGACAGAGTCCATCGAGACTATACTGCTAAACATGACCAACTTGGAGGGGAGACGTGTTTACAAAGACATTTGTAAAAATGTTGTAATATGGTAACGTCTTCATGTGTAGTTTTGGGCCTATGTCCTTTCTTTACTAATCAAATCATACCGGTCTGTTTGGAACCGGTGAACACAACAGATGTTATTTTGTGCCACTATTTAAAAAAAAAAAAATGAAATGGGTTTCAAAACAAATGTCCTTGTTAAACTATGTCACAAAGTAGTCTGTAATAAATAGCACAATATGTTTTAATCTGAGTATTTGTTATAAAGATAAATAATCCATACATTATGCTTTTTTAAAACTCAAAAACGAGTTGTTTGAGCTCAGGTCAATGAGGCCTACAGCCCATAAATAGCAAATGGAAGTTCAAAACCTGTAATGTTCACAAGAACTGAAGTTGATAAAAAGATCACAACATTAGGAGATAATACATGTATTATTATGGGTTTATAACCAGCTGTAATGGGGCGGCCATTTTGGACCGGGAACACAGAATTAATGAACATGAAACCAACTCAACAGGAGGGTTAAGAAGTGAGTATAAGCAATGGACATAATAAATGCCCATAGTAAATGCCCATAATAAATGCCCATAGTAAATGCCCATAGTAAATGCCCATAGTAAATGCCCATAATAAATGCCCATAGTAAATGCCCATAGTAAATGCCCATAGTAAATGCCCATAGTAAATGCCCATAGTAAATGCCCATAGTAAATGCCCATAATAAATGCCCATAGTAAATGCCCATAATAAATGCCCATAATAAATGCCCATAATAAATGCCCATAGTAAATGCCCATAATAAATGCCCATAATAAATGCCCATAATAAATGCCCATAGTAAATGCCCATAGTAAATGCCCATAGTAAATGCCCATAGTAAATGCCCATAATAAATAATAAATGCCCATAGTAAATGCCCATAATAAATGCCCATAGTAAATGCCCATAATAAATGCCCATAATAAATGCCCATAGTAAAAATAGCCCATAGTAAATGCCATAGTAAATAGTAAATGCCCATAGTAAATGCCCATAGTAAATGCCCATAGTAAATGCCCATAGTAAATGCCCATAGTAAATGCCCATAATAAATGCCCATAATAAATGCCCATAGTAAATGCCCAAAGTAAATGCCCATAGTAAATGCCCATAGTAAATGCCCATAATAAATGCCCATAGTAAATGCCCATAATAAATGCCCATAATAAATGCCCATAGTAAATGCCCATAGTAAATGCCCATAGTAAATGCCCATAATAAATGCCCATAGTAAATGCCCATAGTAAATGCCCATAGTAAATGCCCATAATAAATGCCCATAATAAATGCCCATAGTAAATGCCCATAATAAATGCCCATAGTAAATGCCCATAGTAAATGCCCATAGTAACCCATAATAAATGCATAATAAATGCCCATAGTAAATGCCCATAATAAATGCCCATAGTAAATGCCCATAATAAATGCCCATAGTAAATGCCCATAATTAAATGCCCATAGTAAATGCCCATAATAAATGCCCATAGTAAATGCCCATAATAAATGCCCATAGTAAATGCCCATAGTAAATGCCCATAGTAAATGCCCATAATAAATGCCCATAGTAAATGCCCATAGTAAATGCCCATAATAAATGCCCATAGTAAATGCCCATAATAAATCATAGTAAATCATAGTAAATCAAATCAAATCAAATCAAATTAATCAAATCAAATTTATTTATAGCCCTTCGTACATCAGCTGATATCTCAAAGTGCAGTACAGAAACCCAGCCTAAAACCCCAAACAGCAAGCAATGCAGGTGTAGAAGCACGGTGGCTAGGAAAAACTCCCTAGAAAGGCCAAAACCTATGAAGAAACCTAGAGAGGAACCAGGCTATGTGGGGTGGCCAGTCCTTTTCTGGCTGTGCTGGGTGGAGATTATAACAGAACATGGCCAAGATGTTCAAATGTTCATAAATGACCAGCATGGTCGAATAATAATAAGGCAGAACAGTTGAAAAGGCAGAACAGTTGAAACTGGAGCAGCAGCATGGCCAGGTGGACTGGGGACAGCAAGGAGTCATCATGTCAGGTAGTCCTGGGGCATGGTCCTAGGGCTCAGGTCAGTTGAAACTGGAGCAGCAGCACGATCAGGTGGACTGGGGACAGCAAGGAGTCATCATGTCAGGTAGTCCTGGGGCATGGTCCTAGGGCTCAGGTCAGTTGAAACTGGAACAGCAGCATGGCCAGGTGGACTGGGGACAGCAAGGAGTCATCATGTCAGGTAGTCCTGGGGCATGGTCCTAGGGCTCAGGTCCTCCGACAGAGAGAAAGAAAGAGAGAAGGAGAGAATTAGAGAACGCACACTTAGATTCACACAGGACACCGAATAGGACAGGAGAAGTACATAGAGAATGCCCATAGTAAATGCCCATAGTAAATGCCTATAGTAAATGCCCATAATAAATGCCCATAGTAAATGCCCATAATAAATGCCCATAGTAAATGCCCATAATAAATGCCCATCATAAATGGTTGGTTTATACCTGTGTATTAGGGTTACACCACTGGTCCTTTGTGTTTTACAAAATGTGACCTCTCCTATATGAGTGGGCTGGTATTACCGTTGCTGTTCTTTCAGTATCACCAACCTGTTACACACTGAAGGCCTAGGTCCAATAGGTTATCAACTGAAGGACTAGGTCCAATAGGTTATCCACTGAAGGACTAGGACCAATAGGTTATCAACTGAAGGCCTAGGTCCAATAGGTTATCCACTGAAGGTCTAGGACCAATAGGTTATCAATTGAAGGTCCAATAGGTTATCCACTGAAGGCCTAGGTCCAATAGGTTATACACTGAAGGTCTAGGACCAATAGGTTATCCACTGAAGGTCCATTAGGTTATCCACTGAAGGTCTAGGACCAATAGGTTATCCACTGAAGGTCTAGGACCAATAGGTTATCCACTGAAGGTCTAGGACCAATAGGTTATCCACTGAAGGTCTAGGACCAATAGGTTATCCACTGAAGGTCCAGGACCAATAGGTTATCCACTGAAGGTCTAGGACCAATAGGTTATCCACTGAAGGACTAGGACCAATAGGTTATCCACTGAAGACCCAGGACCAATAGGTTATCCACTGAAGGACTAGGACCAATAGGTTATCAATTGAAGTTCCAATAGGTTATCCACTGAAGGCCTAGGTCCAATAGGTTATACACTGAAGGTCTAGGACCAATAGGTTATCCACTGAAGGTCCAATAGGTTATCCACTGAAGGACCAGGACCAATAGGTTATCCACTGAAGGGCTAGGACCAATAGGTTATCCACTGAAGGACTAGGACCAATAGGTTATCCACTGAAGGGCCAATAGGTCATCCACTGAAGGTCTAGGACCAATAGGTTATCCACTGACGGTCCAATAGGTTATCCACTGAAGGACTACTAAATGACTTAAATGTAAATGTAAATGTAAGGACTAGGACCAATATGTTATCCACTGAAGGGCCAATAGGTCATCCACTGAAGGTCTAGGACCAATAGGTTATCCACTGAAGAACCAGGACCAATAGGTTATCCACTGAAGGTCCAGGACCAATAGGTTATCAACTGAAGGTCCAATAGGTTATCCACTGAAGGACTAGGACCAATAGGTTATCCACTGAAGGTCCAATAGGTTATCCACTGAAGGACTAGGACCAATAGGTTATCCACTGAAGGACTAGGACCAATAGGTTATCCACTGAAGGACGAGGACCAATAGGTTATCCACTGAAGGTCCAATAGGTTATCCACTGAAGGACTAGGACCAATAGTTATCCACTGAAGGTCCAATAGGTTATCCACTGAAGGACTAGGACATTAGGTTATCCACTGAAGGACTAGGATAGGTTATCCACTGAAGGTCCAAAGGTTATCCACTGGAGGACTAGGACCAATAGGTTATCCACTGATGAACGGAAGACGCTGGGAAGGTCCAATTTTAGGTTATCCACTGACTGTTTTGACAAATGTTAGGTGACCAAACACAGATTTAGCAGGTTATCCACTGAAGGACTAGGACCAATAGGTTATCCACTGAAGGACCAATAGGTTATCCACTGAAGGACCAGGACCAATAGGTTATCCACTGCAGAGGACCAATAGGTTATCCACTGAAGGTCCAATAGGTTATCCACTGAAGGACTAAGGTTATCCACAGGATAGGTCCAATAGGTTATCCACTGAAGGACTAGGACCAATAGGTTATCCACTGAAGGACCAATAGGTTATCCACTGAAGGCCTAGGACCAATAGGTTATCCACTGAAGGACCAATAGGTTATCCACTGAAGGTCCAATAACACAGTTATCCACTGAAGGACTAGGACCAATAGGTTATCCACTGAAGGACCAATAGGTTATCCACTGAAGGTCCAATAGGTTATCCACTGAAGGACTAGGACCAATAGGTTATCCACTGAAGGACTAGGACCAATAGGTTATCAATTGAAGGTCCAATAGGTTATCCACTGAAGGACTAGGACCAATAGGTTATCCACTGAAGGCCTAGGACCAATAGGTTATCCACTGAAGGACTAGGACAAATAGGTTATTCACTGAAGGCCTAGGACCAATTTATTTGAGCTTTTACGCTAGTAGCTCAAACGGCATTTCACCACCTGGTGGCAGCAGAGTGTAATTTATGTGAGTAGAAGCTGAGCTTGAGCGCTCCATTTGAGAGAAGAAAAACATCGATATGGAGACAGGAGAACCACAATAGGGAGAGGATGAGGATGAGGATGATGAACGGGAAGACGCGGGGGAGGTGCAGGCCGTGTAACTCGAGGTATTTTAGGTTGATCTGTTCAGTTGTGTTCAGTAAGTTGGACTGTTTTGTTTTAGATCAAAACATCAAATCAAATGTTATTGGTTGACCAAACACAGATTTAGCAGATGTGATTGGTTGACCAAACACAGATTTAGCAGATGTGATTGGTTGACCAAAACACAGATTTAGCAGATGTGATTGGTTGACCAAAACACAGATTTAGCAGATGTGATTGGTTGACCAAACACAGATTTAGCAGATGTGATTGGTTGACCAAAA
This sequence comes from Oncorhynchus nerka, assembly GCF_034236695.1. NCBI lineage: Eukaryota > Metazoa > Chordata > Actinopteri > Salmoniformes > Salmonidae > Oncorhynchus > Oncorhynchus nerka. Next base: position 4,231,599 of record NC_088405.1, read on the forward strand.
CACAGATTTAGCAGATGTGATTGGTTGACCAAACACAGATTTAGCAGATGTGATTGGTTGACCAAACACAGATTTAGCAGATGCGATTGGTTGACCAAACACAGATGTAGCAGATGTGATTGGTTGACCAAACACAGATGTAGCAGACAATGACCAAAACACAGATTTAGCAGATGTGATTGGTTGACCAAACACAGATTTAGCAGAACAAACACTGCTTCCAAAACAACAAAACACTGCAATTCCAAAACAACAGACACTGCTTCCAAAACAACAGACACTGACTTCCAAAACAACAGACTACACACCTTCCAAAACAACAAACACTGCTTCCAAAACAACAGACAATACACACTGCTTCCAAAACAACAGACACTGCTTCCAAAACAACAGACACTGCTTCCAAAACAACAGACACTGCACACCAAAACAACAAACACTGCTTCCAAAACAACAGACACTGCACCAAAACAACAGACACTGCTTCCAAAACAACAGACACTGCTTCACAAAACAACAGACACTGCTTCCAAAACAACAGACACTGCAATACACCAAAACAACAATACAAAACAACAAACACTGCTTCCAAAACAACAGACTGCAATACAAAACAAACACACCAAAACAACAAACAATGCTTCCAAAACCACAAACACTGCACACCAAAACAACAGACACTGCTTCCAAAACAACAGACAATGCTTCCAAAACAACAGACAATACTTCCAAAACAACAACCAAAACAACAAACACTGCTTCCAAAACAACAGACACTGCACACCAAAACAACAGACACTGCTTCCAAAACAACAGACACTGCTTCCAAAACAACAGACACTGCTTCCAAAACAACAAACACTGCTTCCAAAACAACAGACACTACTTCCAAAACAACAGACACTACTTCCAAAACAACAGACACTGCTACACACAGACAATCCAAAACAACAGACACTGCTTCCAAAACAACAGACACTGCTTCAGACAAAAACACACAGACACTGCTACAATACACAAAACAACAGACACTGCTTCCAAAACAACAGACACTGCTTCCAAAACAACAACCAAAACAACAAACACTGCTTCCAAAACAACAGACACTGCACACCAAAACAACAGACACTGCTTCCAAAACAACAGACACTGCTTCCAAAACAACAGACAATACACTGCTTCCAAAACAACAGACACTGCTTCACAAAACAACAGACACTGCTTCCAAAACAACAACCAAAACAACAAACACTGCTTCCAAAACAACAGACACTGCTTCCAAAACAACAGACACTGCTTCACCAAAACAACAGACAATACACACAATACTTCCAAAACAACAACCAAAACAACAAACACTACTTCCAAAACAACAACCAAAACAACAGACACAATACTTCCAAAACAACAACCAAAACAACAAACACTGCTTCCAAAACAACAGACACTGCTTCCAAAGCAACAGACACTGCTTCCAAAACAACAGACACTGCTTCCAAAACAACAGACACTGCTTCCAAAACAACAAACACTGCTTCCAAAACAACAGACACTGCTTCCAAAACAACAGACACTGCTACAATCCAAAACAACAGACACTGCTTCCAAAACAACAGACACTGCTTCCAAAACCACAAACACTGCTTCCAAAACAACGAACACTGCTTCCAAAACAACAAACACTGCTTCCAAAACAACAACCAAAACAACAACCAAAACAACAGACACTGCTTCCAAAACAACAGACACTGCTTCCATAACAACAGACACTGCTTCCAAAACAACAGACACTGCTTCCAAAACAACAAACACTGCTTCCAAAACAACAAACACTGCTTCCAAAACAACAAACACTGCTTCCAAAACAACAAACACTGCTTCCAAAACAACAGACACTGCTTCCAAAACAACAAACACTGCTTCCAAAACCACAAACACTGCTTCCAAAACAACAGACACTGCTTCCAAAACCACAAACACTGCTTCCAAAACAACAACCAAAACAACAAACACTGCTTCCAAAACAACAACCACTGCTTCCAAAACAACAAAGTTCCTGCATCCAAAATACTAATCGACCGCAGTTCCTGCATCCAAACTACCTGCAGTTCCTGCATCCAAACTACCTGCAGTTCCTGCATCCAAACTACCTGCAGTTACTGCATCATTATTCACAGCCCTGTAGATGAGAAGAGTAGCTACCTACTGTAGATGAGAAGGGTAGCTACCCACTGTAGATGAGAAGGGTAGCTTCCCACTGTAGATGAGAAGGGTAGCTACCCACTGTAGATGAGAAGGGTAGCTACCCACTGTAGATGAGAAGGGTAGCTACCCACTGTAGATGAGAAGAGTAGCTACCTACTGTAGATGAGAAGGGTAGCTACCCACTGTAGATGAGAAGGGTAGCTACCCACTGTAGAGGAGAAGGGTAGCTACCCACTGTAGATGAGAAGGGTAGCTACCCACTGTAGAGGAGAAGGGTAGCTACCCACTGTAGATGAGAAGGGTAGCTACCCACTGTAGAGGAGAAGGGTAGCTACCCACTGTAGATGAGAAGGGTAGCTACCCACTGTAGAGGAGAAGGGTAGCTACCCACTGTAGAGGAGAAGGGTAGCTACCCACTGTAGATGAGAAGGGTAGCTACCCACTGTAGAGGAGAAGGGTAGCTACCCACTGTAGAGGAGAAGGGTAGTTACCCACTGTAGATGAGAAGGGTAGCTACCCACTGTAGATGAGAAGGGTATCTACCCACTGTAGATGAGAAGGGTAGTTACCCACTGTAGATGAGAAGGGTAGCTACCAACTGTAGAGGAGAAGGCTATCTACCCACTGTAGAGGAGAAGGGTAGTTACCCACTGTAGAGGAGAAGGGTATCTACCAACTGTAGAGGAGAAGGGTAGCTACCCACTGTAGATGAGAAGGGTAGTTACCCACTACTGATGAGAAGGGTAGTTACCCACTGTTATTGAGAAGGGTAGCTACCCACTGTAGATGAGAAGGGTAGCTACCCACTGTAGATGAGAAGGGTAGCTACCCACTGTAGATGAGAAGGGTAGCTACCCACTGTAGATGAGAAGGGTATCTACCCACTGTAGATGAGAAGGGTATTTACCCACTGTAGATGAGAAGGGTAGCTACCCACTGTAGATGAGAAGGGTAGCTACCCACTGTAGATGAGAAGGGTATCTACCCACTGTAGATGAGAAGGGTATTTACCCACTGTAGATGAGAAGGGTAGCTACCCACTGTAGATGAGAAGGGTATTTACCCACTGTAGATGAGAAGGGTATTTACCCACTGTAGATGAGAAGGGTAGCTACCCACTGTAGATGAGAAGGGTAGCTACCCACTGTAGATGAGAAGGGTAGCTACCCACTGTAGATGAGAAGGGTATTTACCCACTGTAGAGGAGAAGGGTAGCTACCCACTGTAGATGAGAAGGGTAGCTACCCACTGTAGATGAGAAGGGTAGTTACACACTGTAAATGAGAAGGGTAGCTACCCACTGTAGAGGAGAAGGGTAGCTACCCACTGTAGATGAGAAGGGTTGCTACCCACTGTAGATGAGAAGGGTAGTTACACACTGTAGATGAGAAGGGTAGCTACCCACTGTAGATGAGAAGGGTATTTACCCACTGTAGATGAGAAGGGTAGTTACCCACTGTAGATGAGAAGGGTACTGCTTCCTGCTTCTATGTCGCATCCGCACTTCGGTCTGCAGGTAGTATAACTTTTCATTACATTTCATTACATTTCATTATAGTACAACGGTTTGATTTGTCTAATCTTAGCAATTTCTTCTTAGCTAGCTACATAGCCGTCTTTGTATCAAAGATAATTGCGTAATTATCGTATTTCGTCGTCCTAACGTAGTCTACACTGCTATCTGCCCAGCAGCTAGCCAGCTAGCTAACGTCCACCGGCTACCGAATAGCAGCACTGTAGAAACTATTACCCTCATCTGAACGACTTGATTAGTGTAGTGTTAGCTAGCTACATAGTTGTCTTTGCTGTCTTCGTATCCAAGATAATTGTGTAGTTTAGAGTGTGTAGTTTTAGAGTGATTATCTTAATTTACCGAGGTTAGCTAGCCAGCTATTTGTCGTCCTTAACGCAGGAGACACTGCTAGCTAGCCAACAGCTAGCCAACGTCTACCGAATAGAACTCAACAACCCGGTCGCATTCCGCCTCGCTCCACAGGTAGTATCACATTTTCATTTCATTTCATTACAGTACAACGGTTTGATTTGTTGATCGTAGCTAGCTACATAGCCGTCTCTGTATCAAAGATAATTGTGTAGTCTAGAGCGATTTTCTAGGTTAGCTAGCCAGCTATTGTCGTTCTTTTAACGCAACGTAACGTAATCAACACTGCTAGCTAGCCAGCTAGCCCCCGAATCAACAACGCAGCCACTGCCAGCTAGCCTACAAAGTCAACAACGCAGCCACTGCCAGCTAGCCTACTTCAGCAGTACTGTATCATTTTAATCATTTTAGTCAATAAGATTCTTGCTACGTAAGCTCAACTTTCTGAACATTCGAGACGTGTAGTCCACTTGTCATTCCAATCTCCTTTGCATTAGCGTAGCCTCTTCTGTAGCCTGTCAACTATGTGTCTGTCTATCCCTGTTCTCTCCTCTGCACAGACCATACAAACGCTCCACACCGCGTGGCCGCGGCCACCTAATCTGGTGGTCCCAGCGCGCACGACCCACGTGGAGTTCCAGGTCTCCGGTAGCCTCTGGAACTGCCGATCTGCGGCCAACAAGGCAGAGTTCATCTCAGCCTATGCCTCCCTCCAGTCCCTCGACTTCTTGGCACTGACGGAAACATGGATCACCACAGATAACACTGCTACTCCTACTGCTCTCTCTTCGTCCGCCCACGTGTTCTCGCACACCCCGAGAGCTTCTGGTCAGCGGGGTGGTGGCACCGGGATCCTCATCTCTCCCAAGTGGTCATTCTCTCTTTCTCCCCTTACCCATCTGTCTATCGCCTCCTTTGAATTCCATGCTGTCACAGTTACCAGCCCTTTCAAGCTTAACATCCTTATCATTTATCGCCCTCCAGGTTCCTCGGAGAGTTCATCAATGAGCTTGATGCCTTGATAAGCTCCTTTCCTGAGGACGGCTCACCTCTCACAGTTCTGGGCGACTTTAACCTCCCCACGTCTACCTTTGACTCATTCCTCTCTGCCTCCTTCTTTCCACTCCTCTCCTCTTTTGACCTCTCCCTCTCACCTTCCCCCCTACTCACAAGGCAGGCAATACGCTCAACCTCATCTTTACTAGATGCTGTTCTTCCACTAACCTCATTGCAACTCCCCTCCAAGTCTCCGACCACTACCTTGTATCCTTTTCCCTCTCGCTCTCATCCAACACTTCCCACACTGCCCCTACTCGGATGGTATCGCGCCGTCCCAACCTTCGCTCTCTCTCCCCCGCTACTCTCTCCTCTTCCATCCTATCATCTCTTCCCTCTGCTCAAACCTTCTCCAACCTATCTCCTGATTCTGCCTCCTCAACCCTCCTCTCCTCCCTTTCTGCATCCTTTGACTCTCTATGTCCCCTATCCTCCAGGCCGGCTCGGTCCTCCCCTCCCGCTCCGTGGCTCGACGACTCATTGCGAGCTCACAGAACAGGGCTCCGGGCAGCCGAGCGGAAATGGAGGAAAACTCGCCTCCCTGCGGACCTGGCATCCTTTCACTCCCTCCTCTCTACATTTTCCTCTTCTGTCTCTGCTGCTAAAGCCACTTTCTACCACTCTAAATTCCAAGCATCTGCCTCTAACCCTAGGAAGCTCTTTGCCACCTTCTCCTCCCTCCTGAATCCTCCTCCCCCTCCCCCCTCCTCCCTCTCTGCAGATGACTTCGTCAACCATTTTGAAAAGAAGGTCGACGACATCCGATCCTCGTTTGCTAAGTCAAACGACACCGCTGGTTCTGCTCACACTGCCCTACCCTGTGCTCTGACCTCTTTCTCCCCTCTCTCTCCAGATGAAATCTCGCGTCTTGTGACGGCCGGCCGCCCAACAACCTGCCCGCTTGACCCTATCCCCTCCTCTCTTCTCCAGACCATTTCCGGAGACCTTCTCCCTTACCTCACCTCGCTCATCAACTCATCCCTGACCGCTGGCTACGTCCCTTCCGTCTTCAAGAGAGCGAGAGTTGCACCCCTTCTGAAAAAACCTACACTCGATCCCTCCGATGTCAACAACTACAGACCAGTATCCCTTCTTTCTTTTCTCTTCAAAACTCTTGAACGTGTCGTCCTTGGCCAGCTCTCCCGCTATCTCTCTCAGAATGACCTTCTTGATCCAAATCAGTCAGGTTTCAAGACTAGTCATTCAACTGAGACCGCTCTTCTCTGTATCACGGAGGCGCTCCGCACTGCTAAAGCTAACTCTCTCTCCTCTGCTCTCATCCTTCTAGACCTATCGGCTGCCTTCGATACTGTGAACCATCAGATCCTCCTCTCCACCCTCTCCGAGTTGGGCATCTCCGGCGCGGCCCACGCTTGGATTGCGTCCTACCTGACAGGTCGCTCCTACCAGGTGGCGTGGCGAGAATCCGTCTCCTCACCACGTGCTCTCACCACTGGTGTCCCCAGGGCTCTGTTCTAGGCCCTCTCCTATTCTCGCTATACACCAAGTCACTTGGCTCTGTCATAACCTCACATGGTCTCTCCTATCATTGCTATGCAGACAACACACAATTAATCTTCTCCTTTCCCCCTTCTGATGACCAGGTGGCGAATCGCATCTCTGCATGTCTGGCAGACATATCAGTGTGGATGACGGATCACCACCTCAAGCTGAACCTCGGCAAGACGGAGCTGCTCTTCCTCCCGGGAAGGACTGCCCGTTCCATGATCTCGCCATCACGGTTGACAACTCCACTGTGTCCTCCTCCCAGAGCGCTAAGAACCTTGGCGTGATCCTGGACAACACCCTGTCGTTCTCAACTAACATCAAGGCGGTGGCCCGTTCCTGTAGGTTCATGCTCTACAACATCCGCAGAGTACGACCCTGCCTCACACAGGAAGCGGCGCAGGTCCTAATCCAGGCACTTGTCATCTCCCGTCTGGATTACTGCAACTCGCTGTTGGCTGGGCTCCCTGCCTGTGCCATTAAACCCCTACAACTCATCCAGAACGCCGCTGCCCGTCTGGTGTTCAACCTTCCCAAGTTCTCTCACGTCACCCCCGCTCCTCCGCTCTCTCCACTGGCTTCCAGTTGAAGCTCGCATCCGCTACAAGACCATGGTGCTTGCCTACGGAGCTGTGAGGGGAACGGCACCTCAGTACCTCCAGGCTCTGATCAGGCCCTACACCCAAACAAGGGCACTGCGTTCATCCACCTCTGGCCTGCTCGCCTCCCTACCACTGAGGAAGTACAGTTCCCGCTCAGCCCAGTCAAAACTGTTCGCTGCTCTGGCCCCCCAATGGTGGAACAAACTCCCTCACGACGCCAGGACAGCGGAGTCAATCACCACCTTCCGGAGACACCTGAAACCCCACCTCTTTAAGGAATACATAGGATAGGATAAAGTAATCCTTCTCACCCCCCTTAAAAGATTTAGATGCACTATTGTAAAGTGGCTGTTCCACTGGATGTCATAAGGTGAATGCACCAATTTGTAAGTCGCTCTGGATAAGAGCGTCTGCTAAATGACTTAAATGTAAATGTAAATGTAAAGGGTAGCTACCCACTGTAGATGAGAAGGGTAGCTACCCACTGTAGATGAGAAGGGTAGCTACCCACTGTAGATGAGAAGGGTAGTTACCCACTGTAGATGAGAAGGGTATCTACCCACTATAGATGAGAAGGGTAGCTACCCACTGTAGAGGAGAAGGGTATTTACCCACTGTAGAGGAGAAGGGTAGCTACCCACTGTAGAGGAGAAGGGTAGCTACCCACTGTAGATGAGAAGGGTAGCTACCCACTGTAGATGAGAAGGGTAGCTACCCACTGTAGATGAGAAGGGTAGCTACCCACTGTAGATGAGAAGGGTAGCTACCCACTGTAGATGAGAAGGGTAGTTACCCACTGTAGAGGAGAAGGGTATCTTCCCACTGTAGATGAGAAGGGTAGCTACCCACTGTAGATGAGAAGGGTAGTTACCCACTGTGAGAAGGGTAGCTACCCACTGAGAAGAGAAGGGTAGCTACCCACTATAGATGAGAAGGGTAGCTACCCACTGTAGAGGAGAAGGGTAGTTACCCACTGTAGAGGAGAAGGGTAGCTACCCACTGTGTAGATGAAGGGTAGAAGGGTAGCTACCCACTGTAGATGAGAAGGGTAGCTACCCACTGTAGATGAGAAGGGTAGTTACCCACTGTAGATGAGAAGGGTATCTACCCACTATAGATGAGAAGGGTAGCTACCCACTGTAGATGAGAAGGGTATTTACCCATAGAGGAGAAGGGTAGCTACCCACTGTAGAGGAGAAGGGTATCTTCCCACTGTAGATGAGAAGGGTAGCTACCCACTGTAGATGAGAAGGGTAGCTACCCACTGTAGATGAGAAGGGTAGCTACCCACTGTAGATGAGAAGGGTAGCTACCCACTGTAGAGGAGAAGGGTATCTTCCCACTGTAGATGAGAAGGGTAGCTACCCACTGTAGATGAGAAGGGTAGTTACCCACTGTAGAGGAGAAGGGTAGCTACCCACTTTTCTCTCTAAATGTTAACAGAATAGTTTTAGGATTGAACTATTTGGCAACTAATGATCTTACAGTATAGCACTGCAGATATAGACATGTCAGTACGGGCACTTCCTGTTTGAGTTTCTGCCTATAGGACGGGAGGAGCAAGATGGAGTCGTGGTCAGATTTTCCGAAAGGAGGGCGGGGGAGCGCCTTGTAAGCATTCTGGAAATTTGAATAGCGGTATTACAGGCATTCTGGTGAACAAAATGACTTGAGTTCCTGTATGTTCCTAGAATTACACCATGACTCGTTAATCATGAAACACAACCCCTCCGCCCTTCTGCTTCTCGGAGATATATTCATTCCTGTCTGAGCGATGTACTGAGAATCCTAAATGCAACAATAATAACAACAGAAGTAAAGACTAGGTCATTTCCTAGCTCAACTTCCTCAGTTCAGCGTCAGCTGTAGTGTGTTGAGTTCATGCTATGAGTTGTATATAGTCTCGGTCTGTTGCCTCATTCATTCATTGGTCACGGTAAAACATATAGAATGATTTCCAGGATGGCCAGCAGAGGGCAGCAGTTCTCCGTGATAGAGTCCTCACGCGACCCATCGTCTCACATCAGGGTTGGAAAGACCAACTGCGTTATTAACCTTTAGGTCATTCAGCAGACACTTTTATCCAGGGCTTTTTTTTTACAGTGCAGTGCATTCAACTAGCGTAGTTAAAACAACCACATATCACAGACATAGCACGATTATTCCATGAAATTACAAGCTTATTACATAGTAATTAATTTGCTCCGTGTTTAAATACAGTGGAAAAGGCCATAGGTCATTGTCTATGAGAGGTAGAGGGAGTGTTGCATTGTTACATTGCTTGAAACCTACTGTAGTTTTAACCATGACTTCGCTGAAACTACATCTCCCATGAGCACTTGCTTATTCCTCTGCCGCTCAACTCTCTCGCACTAGAGGTGGTTAAAAAAAAAAAAAAAAGTTTGGGAAAGAATCCCAGGAATTCGTTTCCTGTGAAATTTGGTTGGCAAGAGGAGAGAACTGGACGTAGAGCCAAGCTCGGAGAGCATTGACCAAGTTCCACAGACAGAGATGGGCTCACACAACAGTCCTTTTACAGATGGACGGAGGACGAGGATGAGGACTCCCGGAGTTTAGAGCGAATTAAACCCGCTTTCCCAGTCCGCTTGCACCGAGCAGGGAAAAACACACATTACGGGGTTTCAGCCATGGCTGAACCCCTGCTGAAACGGACCTTCTCTCGGCTGCGGGGAAAAGATCGATCCCGGCGGAAAACGGACCCCAAACTTAATGGTAACTGTAAAACGATGTTTGGAGTTTTAATTCCTTTATAGTTTGTATTTTTCACATGTGTGTATTTTTTTATTACCCAAACTAGATAATCAATAAGTAATCCAGCCTTACACAAATAACAGACAGCTGCCGATGTCGAAAACATGTATTCAGAAGTAGGCATTTACTTGTTTTTGTGGGGCAACTAATTTCGTAGGCACGAAGAAAAGACATATATTTTCAGTAAAACATGCACGATATGTTGATGCTATTTTAGACATAGTGAATGACGCTACGCGAAGGACAGGAGTGAAGCAGCAGGATACACTTTGTATTGGTTAAACTTTAACATGTTTCACAATCCAGAAGTCACCCTGGACATTGTTTACATTCTTCTGGTCTGTCGACAGAGAAACACAGAGACAAGAAGAAGTAGCGGAGACCGACGGCAACGGAACACATCTAGAGAGAGTAGCGTTAAGTCAAAGAAAGCACTACCTTTAACCCCGGTACGGGATACCGTTATCTAGAAACGGGCTACCTTTACCCCCGGTACGGGATACCGTTATCTAGAAACGGGCTACCTTTACC
>NC_088405.1:4247152-4254652 GCF_034236695.1 Oncorhynchus nerka
GACCTCCAACTGTAATGGCCTCCAACTGTAATGACCTCCAACTGTAATGACCTCCCACTGTAATGACCTCCAACTGTAATGACCTCCTACTGTAATAACCTCCAACTGTAATGACCTCCAACTGTAATGACCTCCAACTGTAATGACCTCCCACTGTAATGACCTCCAACTGTAATGACCTCCTACTGTAATGACCTCCAACTGTAATGACCTCCCACTGTAATGACCTCCAACTGTAATGACCTCCAACTGTAATGACCTCCCACTGTAATGACCTCTTACTGTAATGACCTCCAACTGTAATGACCTCCCACTGTAATGACCTCCAACTGTAATGATCTCCAACTGTAATGACCTCCCACTGTAATGACCTCCCACTGTAATGACCTCTTACTGTAATGACCTCCAACTGTAATGACCTCCAACTGTAATGACCTCCCACTGTAATGATCTCCAACTGTAATGACCTCCAACTGTAATGACCTCCTACTGTAATGATCTCCAACTGTAATGACCTCCAACTGTAATGACCTCCAACTGTAATGACCTCCCACTGTAATGACCTCCAACTGTAATGACCTCCCATTGTAATGACCTCTTACTGTAATGACCTCCAACTGTAATGACCTCCAACTGTAATGACCTCCAACTGTAATGACCTCCTACTGTAATGACCTCCTACTGTAATGACCTCCTACTGTAATGACCTCCAACTGTAATGACCTCCAACGTAATGACCTCCAACTGTAATGACCTCCAACTGTAATGACCTCCAACTGTAATGACCTCCCACTGTAATGACCTCCAACTGTAATGACCTCCTACTGTAATAACCTCCAACTGTAATGACCTCCAACTGTAATGACCTCCAACTGTAATGACCTCCAACTGTAATGACCTCCTACTGTAATGACCTCCTACTGTAATGACCTCCAACTGTAATGACCTCCCACTGTAATGACCTCCAACTGTAATGACCTCCCACTGTAATGACCTCCCACTGTAATGACCTCTTACTGTAATGACCTCCAACTGTAATGACCTCCCACTGTAATGACCTCTTACTGTAATGATCTCCAACTGTAATGACCTCACACTACGTTTCCAGAATACTTCAAGGGCCTGATGGTTTCTACAGCCTGGCCTGTTCTAACCAGTAGGACATGATGTATCCCAAATGGCACCCTATTCCCCATATAGTGCACTACTTTATACTACAGCCCTATTCCCTATATAGTGCACTACTTTATACTACAGCCCTATTCCCTATATAGTACACTACTTTATACTACAGGCCTATATAGTACACTACTTTATACTACAGGCCTATATAGTACACTACTTTATACTACAGCCCTATATAGTACACTACTTTATACTACAGCCCTATATAGTGCACTACTCTATACTACAGCCCTATATAGTACACTACTTTATACTACAGTCCTATTCCCTATATAGTACACTACTTTATACTACAGCCCTATATAGTACACTACTTTATACTACAGCCCTATATAGTACACTAATTTATACTACAGTCCTATTCCCTATATAGTACACTACTTTATACCACAGTCCTATTCCCTATATAGTACACTACTTTATACTACAGCCCTATTCCCTATATAGTGCACTACTCTATACTACAGCCCTATTCCCTATATAGTACACTACTCTATACTACAGCCCTATTCCCTATATAGTACACTACTCTATACTACAGCCCTATTCCCTATATAGTGCACTACTTTATACTACAGCCCTATTCCCTATATAGTACACTACTCTATACTACAGCCCTATTCCCTATATAGTACACTACTCTATACTACAGCCCTATTCCCTATATAGTGCACTACTTTATACTACAGCCCTATTCCCTATATAGTGCACTACTTTATACTACAGCCCTATTCCCTATATAGTACACTACTTTATACTACAGCCCTATTCCCTATATAGTACACTACTTTATACTACAGCCCTATTCCCTATATAGTACACTACTCTATACTACAGCCCTATTCCCTATATAGTACACTACTTTATACTACAGCCCTATTCCCTATATAGTACACTACTCTATACTACAGCCCTATTCCCTATATAGTGCACTACTTTATACTACAGCCCTATTCCCTATATAGTACACTACTCTATACTACAGCCCTATTCCCTATATAGTACACTACTCTATACTACAGCCCTATTCCCTATATAGTGCACTACTTTATACTACAGCCCTATTCCCTATATAGTGCACTACTTTATACTACAGCCCTATTCCCTATATAGTACACTACTCTATACTACAGCCCTATTCCCTATATAGTACACTACTTTATACTACAGCCCTATTCCCTATATAGTACACTACTTTATACTACAGCCCTATTCCCTATATAGTACACTACTCTATACTACAGCCCTATTCCCTATATAGTACACTACTTTATACTACAGCCCTATTCCCTATATAGTACACTACTCGATACTACAGCCCTATTCCCTATATAGTGCACTACTTTATACTACAGCCCTATTCCCTATATAGTACACTACTCTATACTACAGCCCTATTCCCTATATAGTACACTACTCTATACTACAGCCCTATTCCCTATATAGTGCACTACTTTATACTACAGCCCTATTCCCTATATAGTGCACTACTTTATACTACAGCCCTATTCCCTATATAGTACACTACTCTATACTACAGCCCTATTCCCTATATAGTACACTACTTTATACTACAGCCCTATTCCCTATATAGTACACTACTTTATACTACAGCCCTATTCCCTATATAGTGCCTACTACTGTAGTGTCGTCTGCAAATTTGATGATCGAGTTGGAGGTGTGCATAGCCACGCAGTCTTAGGTGAGTACAGGAGGGGGCTGAGCACGCACCCTTTGAGGATCACCACTGGGGGGTTGCTCGTCAGGAAGTCCAGGACCCAATTACACAGGGCGGGGTTCAGACCCAGGGCCTCCAGCTTAATGATGAGCTTTGAGGGTACTATGGTGTTGAAGGCTCAGCTGTAGTTAATGAACAGCATTCTTACATAGGTATTCCTCTTGTCCAGATGGGATAGGGCAGTGTGCAGTGTGATGGCGATCGTCTGTGGACCTATTGGGGCGGTATGCAAATTGGAGTGGTCTAGGGTGTCAGGTAGGGTGCCGGTGATATGATCCCTGACCAGTCTCTCAAAGCACTTCATGATGACAGGAGTGAGTGCTACGGGGCGGTAGTCATTTAGTTCCGGTACCTTCGCTTTCGTGGGTACAGGAACAATGGTGGACATCTTGATGCAAGTGGGAACAGGAGACTGAGATAGGGAGAGATTGAATATGTCCGGAAACAGTCCAGCCAGCTGGTCTGCGCATGCTCTGAGGACGCGGCTAGGGATGCCGTCTGGCCTTGCGAGGGTTAAGATCCTTAAATGTCTTACTCACGTCGGCCACGGAGAAGGAGAGCCCACAGTCCTTGGGAGTGGGTCGCATCGGTGGCACTGTGTTATCCCCAAAGCCGGCGAAGAAGGTGTTCAGCTTGTCTGGGAGCAAGACGTCGGTGGCACTGTGTTATCCCCAAAGCGGGCGAAGAAGGTGTTTAGCTTATCTGGGAGCAAGACGTCGGTGGCACTGTGTTATCCACAAAGCGGGCAAAGAAGGTGTTCAGCTTGTCTGGGAGCAAGACGTCGGTGGCACTGTGTTATCCCCAAAGCCGGCGAAGAAGGTGTTCAGCTTGTCCGGGAGTAAGACGCCAGGGTCCGCGGCTGGTTTTCCCTTTGCAGTCCGTGATTGTCTGTAGACAACACATACGTCTTGTGTCTGAGACGTTGAATTGTGACTCCATTTTGTCTCTGCACTGACGTTTTGCCTGTTTGATTGCCTTACGGAGGGAATAACTACACTATTTCAGCCATATTCCCAGTCACCTTGCCATGGTTAAGTGCGGTGGCTCGTGCTTTCAGTTTTGCACGAATGCTGCCATCTATTCATGGTTTCTGGGTAGTTTTTAATAGTCACAGTGGGAACAACATCCCCTATACAATTCCTGATGAACTCAGTCACCTCAATGTTATTCTCAGAGGCTACCCAGAACATGTCCCAGGCCGCATGATCAAAACAATGTTGAAGCATGGATTCCGATTGGTCAGTCCAGCGTTGAATAGATCTCAGCACGGGTACTTCCTGTTTAAGTTTCTGCCTATAGGAAGGGAGGAGCGAAATGGAGTTGTGATCTGATTTGCCAAAAGGAGGGCGGGGGGAGGGCCTTGTAGGCATTTCGAAAGGTGGAGTAGCAGTGTTTCACCAGGGGAAGTACTAAAGTCAATGTGTTGATAGAACTTTGGTCGCTTTTTTCCTCAAATTTGATTTGGTAAAATCCGCAGCTACAATAACTGCGGCCTCAGGATATGTGGTTTCCAGTTTGCATAATGTCCAGTGTAGCTCCTTGTGGGCCGTCGTGGTATCGGCTTGAGTTTTAACATACACGGCTGTGACTATAACAGGAGAGAATTATCTTGGGAGATAATACGGTCGGCATTTGATTGTGAGGTATTCTAGGTTGTGTGAACAAAAGGACTTGAGTTTCTGTGCGTTATCACAATCACACCATGAGTAGTTAACCCTCCCTCCTCTCACTCTGGCCCTTCCCTCCTCTCTTTACACCCCTCCCTCCTCTCGCTCTGGCCCATCCCTCCTCTCGCTCTAGCCTCTCCCTCCTCTCGCTTTGGCCCCTCCCTCCTCCTTTACCCCCTCCCTCCTCTCTCTGGCCCCTCCCTCCCTCCCTCCTCTTGCTCTAGCCCCTCTCTCCTCTCTCTGCCCCCTCTCCCCTCTCTCTGCCCCCTCTCTCCTATCTCTGCCCCCTCTCCTCTCTCTGCCCCCTCTCTCCTATCTCTGCCGCCCCTCTCCTATCTCTGCCCCCCTCCTCTCTCTCTGGCCCCTCCCTCCTCTCGCTCTGGCCCCTCTCTCCTCTCTCTGGCCCCTCCCTCCTCTCACTCTGCCCCCTCTCTCCTCTCTTTGCCCTCTATGGAATGGCTTCTTGCTTGTTATGTCTAAAATAGGAAAAGTTGCTGCTGGCTGGATTGTTACGCAATTGAGTGTGTGTATAAACACCATGCCACTTAGACGTGAAGCTATGCAAGAGTGTGTGTGTGTGTTAAAAAGAGGAGTCACTTACTACGCAATCTACATCATCAGCCCTGCATGGACCAGACAATGAAACTATTTCAACGATTACTGTGTTCTGCATGCAGACGTGTAATTTAACAGTTTTCAATGTGTAGACACATTGACCTCTCCTCCTTCTCCCTCACTCTCTCTCTCTCCTCTCCGTCACTCTGTCTCTCCTCTCCCTCACTTCCTCTCTCTCTCCTCTCCCTCACTTTGTCTCTCTCCTCTCCCTCTCTCCTTCTCCTCTCCCTCTCTCTTTCTCCTCTCCTCTCCCTCACTCTCTCTCTCCTGTCCCTCACTCTGTCTCTCTCTCCTCTCCCTCTCTCTTTCTCCTCTCCTCTCCCTCACTCTATCCTCTCCCTCACTCTCTTTCCTCTCCCTCCCTCACTCTCTCTCTCCACTCCCTCACTCTGTCTCGTTCTCCTCTTCCTCACTCTCTCACCTCTCTTCCTCTCCCTCACTCTGTCTCTCTCTCTCCTCTCCCTCACTTTATCTATCTCCTCTCCTCTTCCTCACTCTCTGTCTCTCTCTCTCTCTTCTCTCCCTCCATTTCTCTGATTTCATTCTGTGAGTTATACACAAATAATTTCTTTTCAACCCATCTGTGGTAAATATCTTTCTGGAACCCTCCAACAGAGTTCCTCCACTCTTTGAATCAGACGAGACAGTGAGTCTTATGGCCAGTTGGATGATAGTTCTGGTACTACTCGTATCTGCTACATTACCAACATGTGTGACATCCCGCAGGAACTAACTTAGCAGGAGCAGCTGTAGCAGCATTTGTTATGTAATGAAACACATTTATAGGGGGGGGGTAACACAAACATACTTCCTACTTTGCTCCTTAGCGTTTGACTTCCTGTTTTTCCAGTTAGAGAAATATTGATGTTTTAACCTTTTTCTTTTTTTGACTACTTCCCTTTTCCACCGCTTCCTGTCGGCTGCTGTCCTGTTTTAGTCATTGAGATTTTAACTCTCTAAAATTAGGGACGTCTGGGGAAGGAGACGAAGGAAACGTCTCAAATGGCACCCTATTCCCTATAATAGTGCACTACTTTAACCAGAAATGGCACCCTATTCCCTAATAATAGTGCACTACTTTAACCAGAAATGGAACCCTATTCCCTATAATAGTGCACTACTTTAACCAGAAATGGCACCCTATTCCCTAATAATAGTGCACTACTTTAACCAGAAATGGAACCCTATTCCCTATAATAGTGCACTACTTTAACCAGAAATGGCACCCTATTCCCTATAATAGTGGCTCTGGACAGAAGTAGTGCACTAGAAAGGGAATGGGGATCCCACTTGTGACGTTTGTGGGAGGGGAGACAGAGACAGACTGAGTGAAGGAACAAGATCTTCTACCAGTAGACGGTTCATAACCCTGTGATTTATATCACAATGTAGAGTAGATATACAGGTGGAGGATGTGGCTGGACGAAGGAAAAGCCACAGCCGGTTCTGTTTGGGTCCGTGTTTGGCACGGCTGTAGAATAATGAGGCATGGATTCTCGCTGTTGTCTTTCAGCATTAGTAGAATAATGAGGGATGGATTCGAGCTGATGTCTTTCAGCATTAGTAGAATAATGAGGGATGGATTCTAGCCGTTGTCTTTCAGCATTAGTAGAATAATGAGGGATGGATTCTAGCTGCTGTCTTTCAGCATTGGTAGAATAATGAGGGATGGATTCTAGCTGATGTCTTTCAGCGTTAGTAGAATAATGAGGGATGGATTCTAGCCGTTGTCTTTCAGCATTAGTAGAATAATGAGGGATGGATTCTAGCTGCTGTCTTTCAGCATGAGTAGAATAATGAGGGATGGATTCTAGCTGCTGTCTTTCAGCATTAGTAGAATAATGAGGGATGGATTCTAGCTGCTGTCTTTCAGCATTAGTAGAATAATGAGGGATGGATTCTAGCTGCCGTCTTTCAGCATTGGTAGAATAATGAGGGATGGATTCTAGCTGATGTCTTTCAGCATTAGTAGAATAATGAGGGATGGATTCTAGCCGCTGTCTTTCAGCATTAGTAAAATAATGAGGGATGGATTCTAGCCGCTGTCTTTCAGCATTAGTAAAATAATGAGGGATGGATTCTAGCTGCTGTCTTTCAGCATTAGTAGAATAATGAGGGATGGATTCTAGCCGCTGTCTTTCAGCATTAGTAAAATAATGAGGGATGGATTCTAGCTGCTGTCTTTCAGCATTAGTAGAATAATGAGGGATGGATTCTAGCTGCTGTCTTTCAGCATTAGTAGAATAATGAGGGATGGATTCTAGGTGCTGTCTTTCAGCATTAGTAGAATAATGA
>NC_088405.1:4277152-4304652 GCF_034236695.1 Oncorhynchus nerka
CAGTCTTTATTGGACTGGATAATGACCATAATACAGTCTTTATTGGACTGGATAATGACCATAATACAGTCTTTATTGGACTGGATAATGACCATAATACAGTCTTTATTGGACTGGATAATGACCATAATACAGTCTTTATTGGACTGGATAATGACCATAATACAGTCTTTATTGGACTGGATAATGACCATAATACAGTCTTTATTGGACTGGATAATGACCATAATAGTCTTTATTGGACTGGATAATGACCACAATACAGTCTTTATTGGACTGGATAATGACCATAATACAGTCTTTATTGGACTGGATAATGACCATAATACAGTCTTTATTGGACTGGATAATGACCATAGTCTTTATTACTGGATAATGACCATAATACAGTCTTTATTGGACTGGATAATGACCATAATACAGTCTTTATTGGACTGGATAATGACCATAATGAATACAGTCTTTATTGACTGATAATGACCATAATAAGTCTTTATTGACTGATAATGACCATAATACAGTCTTTATTGGACTGGATAATGACCATAATACAGTCTTTATTGGACTGGATAATGACCATAATACAGTCTTTATTGGACTGGATAATGACCATAATACAGTCTTTATTGGACTGGATAATGACCATAATACAGTCTTTATTGGACTGGATAATGACCATAATACAGTCTACAGTCTTTATTGGACTGGATAATGACCATAATACAGTCTTTATTGGACTGGATAATGACCATAATACAGTCTTTATTGGACTGGATAATGACCATAATACAGTCTTTATTGACTGGATAATGACCATAATACAGTCTTTATTGGACTGGATAATGACATAATACAGTCTTTATTGGACTGGATAATGACCAGTCTTTATTGACTGGATAATGACCATAATACAGTCTTTATTGGACTGGATAATGACCATAATACAGTCTTTATTGGACTGGATAATGACCATAATACTGGATAATGACCATAATAGTCTTTATTGGACTGGATAATGACCATAATACAGTCTTTATTGGACTGGATAATGACCATAATACAGTCTTTATTGGACTGGATAATGACCATAATACAGTCTTTATTGGACTGGATAATGACCATAATACAGTCTTTATTGGACTGGATAATGACCATAATACAGTCTTTATTGGACTGGATAATGACCATAATACAGTCTTTATTGGACTGGATAATGACCATAATACAGTCTTTATTGGACTGGATAATGACCATAATACAGTCTTTATTGACTGGATAATGACCATAATACAGTCTTTATTGGACTGGATAATGACCATAATACAGTCTTTATTGGACTGGATAATGACCATAATACAGTCTTTATTGGACTGGATAATGACCATAATACAGTCTTTATTGGACTGGATAATGACCATAATACAGTCTTTATTGGACTGGATAATGACCATAATAGTCTTTATTGGACTGGATAATGACCACAATACAGTCTTTATTGGACTGGATAATGACCATAATACAGTCTTTATTGGACTGGATAATGACCATAATACAGTCTTTATTGACTGATAATGACCATAATACAGTGACCAGAATACATTTATTGGACTGGATAATGACCATAATACAGTCTTTATTGGACTGGATAATGACCATAATACAGTCTTTATTGGACTGGATAATGACCATAATACAGTCTTTATTGGACTGGATAATGAATACAGTCTTTATTGGACTGGATAATGACCATAATACAGTCTTTATTGGACTGGATAATGACCATAATACAGTCTTTATTGGACTGGATAATGACCATAATACAGTCTTTATTGGACTGGATTAATGACCATAATACAGTCTTTATTGGACTGGATAATGACCATAATACAGTCTTTATTGGACTGGATAATGACCATAATACAGACCATAATAGTTGTGTTGTTTCCCTCCAGACATCCAGCGGAAGAGTGATGTCATCCAAAGCGCTTCATCCTCATCGTTGTCAACGGTAACGACAGCGGAGGCTGAACCACCGACCCCGCCAACGGAGGACAGCACCACCACCCCACGCACCCAGATAACAGTGGCCAAGAAACAGCAGTGGGCCAAACTGGCCTCCACACCAGGGACAGAGGGCTCTCACAGCCTGCTCTACGGGGCTTGTGACTCGGATAGCAGCTCAGGAAAGGCCCAGGTCTCAACCTCCAAACAGGCCTGGAGCCAGAAGACGTTAGTGGAGGCCGGGCTGGACAGGAGGAGGTGTGATGATTTAGACTGGGAGCATCAGGGACAATGTAGCACCTCCTTCTGTGAGCCTCCTCCCCTTGTCCACACCGCAGTCCCAGAGTTCACCAACCCTATAGGAGGTTACGCTGAGATCTGTGTCTCCTCCTGTATGGTGAAGTCCTCGGGGTCAGGGGCCTATCTCCAGACCCTGGACAGGAGCAGCCGAGCCTGGGTACTGTCCACAGGAAAGAGCCAGGCTGCCGACGAGTCCTACTCGCGTCTAGGCCTCCCCCCCAACTGCTTCGCCGAGCTGAGGCAACGCACAGAAGGGGACAACAACATTTGGTACAACCCTATTCCAGAGGAGGAGGACGTGTTGCGTGGCATCGGAGGTTTAGGACGTTTAAGAGGAGGAGGAGGTGGAGGAGGAGGAGGTGGAGGGGAGGAGGAGGAGGAGGAGGTGGAGGGAGGAGGAGGAGGAGGTGGAGGAGGAGGAGGTGGAGGAGGAGGAGGGGGAGGAGGAGGAGGAGGAGGAGGAGGAGGAGGAGGGGGTGGAGGAGGAGGAGGAGGAGGGGGAGGAGGTGGAGGAGGAGGAGGGGGAGGAGGAGGAGGAGGAGGGGGTGTTAGGTTAGACAGTGAGAACCCCTGGAGGAGGAGGGAGACAGAGGGGCTGTCAGAGACGTCGAGGGATCCCCAGATGAGGAGCCAGCGACGGGCAGGGATGGTGGTGAGCCCTGGCACCGGTGGAGGTGGAGGAGGAGGAGGTGGAGGTGGAGGTGGAGGGGCCTCCCGTTTAGAGCGTCATGCCACCCAGAACCAGTGCCCTTCAGGTGGCTCCAGCCCAGACAGCGCCCATCAGACCAAAGCCATCACATTAGACAGCTCAGCCTGCAGTAGGAGAGACAGAGACGGAGACAGCCCAGGTAAGTACATACTGTAGAACAAGCTACTGTAGCCACATGAATGTAGTGTAGTCACCTACAGATAACAGGTAACTACTGTAGCTACATGAAGGTACTGTAGTCACCTACAGATAACAGATAACTACTGTAGCTACATGAAGGTACTGTAGTCACCTACAGATAACTACTGTAGCTATATGAAGGTACTGTAGTCACCTACAGATAACTACTGTAGCTACATGAAGGTACTGTAGTCACCTACAGATAACTACTGTAGCTACATGAAGGTAGTGTAGTCACCTACAGATAACAGATAACTACTGTAGCTACATGAAGGTAGTGTAGTCACCTACAGATAACTACTGTAGCCACATGAAGGTAGTGTAGTCACCTACAGATAACTACTGTAGCTACATGAAGGTAGTGTAGTCACCTACAGATAACTACTGTAGCGACATGAAGGTAGTGTAGTCACCTACAGATAACAGATAACTACTGTAGCCACATGAAGGTACTGTAGTCACCTACAGATAACTACTGTAGCTATATGAAGGTAGTGTAGTCACCTACAGATAACTACTGTAGCTACATGAAGGTACTGTAGTCACCTACAGATAACTACTGTAGCTATATGAAGGTACTGTAGTCACCTACAGATAACTACTGTAGCTATATGAAGGTAGTGTAGTCACCTACAGATAACTACTGTAGCTACATGAAGGTAGTGTAGTCACCTACAGATAACAGATAACTACTGTAGCCACATGAAGGTACTGTAGTCACCTACAGATAACTACTGTAGCTACATGAAGGTAGTGTAGTCACCTACAGATAACAGATAACTACTGTAGCCACATGAAGGTAGTGTAGTCACCTACAGATAACTACTGTAGCGACATGAAGGTAGTGTAGTCACCTACAGATAACAGATAACTACTGTAGCTACATGAAGGTAGTGTAGTCACCTACAGATAACAGATAACTACTGTAGCCACATGAAGGTAGTGTAGTCACCTACAGATAACTACTGTAGCTACATGAAGGTAGTGTAGTCACCTACAGATAACAGATAACTACTGTAGCTACATGAAGGTAGTGTAGTCACCTACAGATAACAGATAACTACTGTAGCTACATGAAGGTAGTGTAGTCACCTACAGATAACAGATAACTACTGTAGCCACATGAAGGTACTGTAGTCACCTACAGATAACTACTGTAGCCACATGAAGGTACTGTAGTCACCTACAGATAACAGATAACTACAGATGAAGGTACTGTAGTCACCTACAGATAACTACTGTAGCCACATGAAGGTACTGTAGTCACCTACAGATAACTACTGTAGCTACATGAAGGTAGTGTAGTCACCTACAGATAACTACTGTAGCTACATGAAGGTACTGTAGTCACCTACAGATAACTACTGTAGCTACATGAAGGTACTGTAGTCACCTACAGATAACTACTGTAGCTACATGAAGGTACTGTAGTCACCTACAGATAACTACTGTAGCTACATGAAGGTACTGTGTAGTCACCTACAGATAACAGATAACTACTGTAGCTACTGTAGTCACCTACAGATAACTACTGTAGCTACATGAAGGTACTGTAGTCACCAGATAACAGATAACTACTGTAGCTACATGAAGGTATGTAGTCACCTACAGATAACTACTGTAGTACTGTAGTCACCTACAGATAACTACTGTAGCTACATGAAGGTACTGTAGTCACCTACAGATAACTACTGTAGCTACATGAAGGTAGTGTAGTCACCTACAGATAACTACTGTAGCTACATGAAGGTAGTGTAGTCACCTACAGATAACAGATAACTACTGTAGCTACATGAAGGTAGTGTAGTCACCTACAGATAACTACTGTAGCTACATGAAGGTAGTGTAGTCACCTACAGATAACTACTGTAGCTACATGAAGGTAGTGTAGTCACCTACAGATAACTACTGTAGCTACATGAAGGTAGTGTAGTCACCTACAGATAACTACTGTAGCTACATGAAGGTAGTGTAGTCACCTACAGATAACAGATAACTACTGTAGCTACATGAAGGTAGTGTAGTCACCTACAGATAACTACTGTAGCTACATGAAGGTACTGTAGTCACCTACAGATAACTACTGTAGCTACATGAAGGTAGTGTAGTCACCTACAGATAACTACTGTAGCTACATGAAGGTAGTGTAGTCACCTACAGATAACTACTGTAGCTACATGAAGGTAGTGTAGTCACCTACAGATAACTACTGTAGCTACATGAAGGTAGTGTAGTCACCTACAGATAACTACTGTAGCTACATGAAGGTAGTGTAGTCACCTAACAGATAACTACTGTAGCTACATGAAGGTAGTGTAGTCACCTACAGATAACTACTGTAGCTACATGAAGGTAGTGTAGTCACCTACAGATAACTACTGTAGCTACATGAAGGTAGTGTAGTCACCTACAGATAACAGATAACTACTGTAGCTACATGAAGGTAGTGTAGTCACCTACAGATAACTACTGTAGCTACATGAAGGTAGTGTAGTCACCTACAGATAACTACTGTAGCTACATGAAGGTAGTGTAGTCACCTACAGATAACAGATAACTACTGTAGCTACATGAAGGTAGTGTAGTCACCTACAGATAACTACTGTAGCTACATGAAGGTAGTGTAGTCACCTACAGATAACAGATAACTACTGTAGCTACATGAAGGTAGTGTAGTCACCTACAGATAACTACTGTAGCTACATGAATGTAGTGTAGTCACCTACAGATAACTACTGTAGATGAACTGTAGTCACTGATAAGCTACATGAAGTAGTGTAGTCACCTACAGATAACTACTGTAGCTACATGAAGGTAGTGTAGTCACCTACAGATAACTACTGTAGCTACATGAAGGTAGTGTAGTCACCTACAGATAACAGATAACTACTGTAGCTACATGAAGGTAGTGTAGTCACCTACAGATAACTACTGTAGCTACATGAAGGTAGTGTAGTCACCTACAGATAACTACTGTAGCTACATGAAGGTAGTGTAGTCACCTACAGATAACTACTGTAGCTACATGAAGGTAGTGTAGTCACCTACAGATAACTACTGTAGCTACATGAAGGTAGTGTAGTCACCTACAGATAACAGATAACTACTGTAGCTACATGAAGGTAGTGTAGTCACCTACAGATAACTACTGTAGCTACATGAAGGTAGTGTAGTCACCTACAGATAACAGATAACTACTGTAGCTACATGAAGGTAGTGTAGTCACCTACAGATAACTACTGTAGCTACATGAAGGTAGTGTAGTCACCTACAGATAACTACTGTAGCTACATGAAGGTACTGTAGTCACCTACAGATAACTACTGTAGCTACATGAAGGTAGTGTAGTCACCTACAGATAACTACTGTAGCTACATGAAGGTAGTGTAGTCACTACAGATAACACTATAACATGCTACATGAAGTAGTGTAGTCACCTACAGATAACTACTGTAGCTACATGAAGGTAGTGTAGTCACCTACAGATAACTACTGTAGCTACATGAAGGTAGTGTAGTCACCTACAGATAACTACTGTAGCTACATGAAGGTAGTGTAGTCACCTACAGATAACTACTGTAGCTACATGAAGGTAGTGTAGTCACCTACAGATAACAGATAACTACTGTAGCTACATGAAGGTAGTGTAGTCACCTACAGATAACTACTGTAGCTACATGAAGTATCAACAGATAACTACTGTAGCTACATGAATGTAGTGTAGTCACCTACAGATAACAGATAACTACTGTAGCTACATGAAGGTAGTGTAGTCACCTACAGATAACTACTGTAGCTACATGAAGGTAGTGTAGTCACCTACAGATAACTACTGTAGCTACATGAAGGTAGTGTAGTCACAGATAACAGATAACTACTGTAGCTACATGAAGGTAGTGTAGTCACCTACAGATAACTACTGTAGCTACATGAAGGTAGTGTAGTCACCAGATACAGATAACTACTGTAGCTACATGAAGGTAGTGTAGTCACCAGATACAGATAACTACTGTAGCTACATGAAGGTAGTGTAGTCACCTACAGATAACTACTGTAGCTACATGAAGGTAGTGTAGTCACCTACAGATAACTACTGTAGCTACATGAAGGTACTGTAGTCACCTACAGATAACTACTGTAGCTACATGAAGGTAGTGTAGTCACCTACAGATAACAGATAACTACTGTAGCTACATGAAGGTAGTGTAGTCACCTACAGATAACTACTGTAGCTACATGAAGGTAGTGTAGTCACCTACAGATAACTACTGTAGCTACATGAAGGTAGTGTAGTCACCTACAGATAACAGATAACTACTGTAGCTACATGAAGGTAGTGTAGTCACCTACAGATAACAGATAACTACTGTAGCCACATGAAGGTAGTGTAGTCACCTACAGATAACTACTGTAGCTATATGAATGTAGTGTAGTCACCTACAGATAACTACTGTAGCTACATGAAGGTAGTGTAGTCACTGTAGCTACATGAAGGTAGTGTAGTCACCCAGATAACAGATAACTACTGTAGTCACCTACAGCTACATGAAGGTAGTGTAGTCACCTACAGATAACTACTGTAGCTACATGAAGGTAGTGTAGTCACCTACAGATAACAGATAACTACTGTAGCTACATGAAGGTAGTGTAGTCACCTACAGATAACTACTGTAGCTACATGAAGGTAGTGTAGTCACCTACAGATAACTACTGTAGCTACATGAAGGTAGTGTAGTCACCTACAGATAACTACTGTAGCTACATGAAGGTAGTGTAGTAACAGATCACCTACAGATAACTACTGATAACTAGCTACATGAAGGTAGTGTAGTCACCTAGTCACCTAACAGATAACTACTGTAGCTACATGAAGGTAGTGTAGTCACCTAACAGATAACTACTGTAGCTACATGAAGGTAGTGTAGTCACCTACAGATAACTACTGTAGCTACATGAAGGTAGTGTAGTCACCTACAGATAACTACTGTAGCTACATGAAGGTAGTGTAGTCACCTACAGATAACTACTGTAGCTACATGAAGGTAGTGTAGTCACCTACAGATAACTACTGTAGCTACATGAAGGTAGTGTAGTCACCTACAGATAACTACTGTAGCTACATGAAGGTAGTGTAGTCACCTACAGATAACTACTGTAGCTACATGAAGGTAGTGTAGTCACCTACAGATAACTACTGTAGCTACATGAAGGTAGTGTAGTCACCTACAGATAACTACTGTAGCTACATGAAGGTAGTGTAGTCACCTACAGATAACTACTGTAGCTACATGAAGGTAGTGTAGTCACCTACAGATAACTACTGTAGCTACATGAAGGTAGTGTAGCAGATAACAGCTACATGAAGGTAGTGTAGTCACCTACAGATAACTACTGTAGCTACATGAAGGTAGTGTAGTCACCTACAGATAACTACTGTAGCTACATGAAGGTAGTGTAGTCACCTACAGATAACTACTGTAGCTACATGAAGGTAGTGTAGTCACCTACAGATAACTACTGTAGCTACATGAAGGTACTGTAGTCACCTACAGATAACTACTGTAGCTACATGAAGGTAGTGTAGTCACCTACAGATAACTACTGTAGCTACATGAAGGTAGTGTAGTCACAGATAACAGATAACTACTGTAGCTACATGAAGGTAGTGTAGTCTACTACAGTAGTCAACAGATAACTACTGTAGCTACATGAAGGTAGTGTAGTACAGATCAACTACATGAAGGCAGTGCAGTCACCTACAGATAACTACTGTAGCTACATGAAGGTAGTGTAGTCACCTACAGATAACAGATAACTACTGTAGCTACATGAAGGTACTGTAGTCACCTACAGATAACTACTGTAGCTACATGAAGGTAGTGTAGTCACCTACAGATAACAGATAACTACTGTAGCTACATGAAGGTAGTGTAGTCACCTACAGATAACTACTGTAGCTACATGAAGGTACTGTAGTCACCTACAGATAACTACTGTAGCTACATGAAGGTAGTGTAGTCACCTACAGATAACTACTGTAGCAACATGAAGGTACTGTAGTCACCTACAGATAACAGATAACTACTGTAGCTACATGAAGGTAGTGTAGTCACCTACAGATAACTACTGTAGCTACATGAAGGTACTGTAGTCACCTCAACAGATAACTACTGTAGCTAGTGTAGTCATACAGATAACTACTGTAGTACTGTAGTCACAGATAACTACAGCTACATAACTGTAGTCACCTACAGATAACTACTGTAGCTACATGAAGGTAGTGTAGTCACCTACAGATAACTACTGTAGCTACATGAAGGTAGTGTAGTCACCTACAGATAACAGATAACTACTGTAGCTACATGAAGGTAGTGTAGTCACCTACAGATAACTAAGCTACATGAAGGTAGTGTAGTCACCTACAGATAACTACTGTAGCTACATGAATGTAGTGTAGTCACCTACAGATAACAGATAACTACTGTAGCTACATGAAGGTAGTGTAGTCACCTACAGATAACTACTGTAGCCACATGAAGGTAGTGTAGTCACCTACAGATAACAGATAACTACTGTAGCTATATGACATCTCTCTCCTCTCTTCTCTCCATCCCTCTCCTCTCTCCATCCCTCTCCTCTCCATTCCCCTCCTCTCTCCATCCCTCTCCTCTCTCCATCCCTCTCCTCTCTCCATTCCCCTCCTCTCTCCATCCCTCTCCTCTCTCCATCCCTCTCCATCCCTCTCTCTCTATTCCCCTCCTCTCTCCATCATCTCTCCTCTCTCCATCCCTATCCTCTCTCCATTCCCCTCCTCTCTCCATCCTCTCTCCTCTCTCAATTCCCCTCCTCTCTCATCCTCTCTCCTCTCTCCATTCCCCTCCTCTCTCATCCTCTCTCCTCTCTCCATTCCCCTCCTCTCTCCATCCCTCTCCTCTCTCCATTCCCCTCCTCTCTCCATCCCTCTCTTCTCTCCATTCCCCTCCTCTCTCATCCTCTCTCCTCTCTCCATTCCCCTCCTCTCTCATCCTCTCTCCTCTCTCCATTCCCCTCCTCTCTCATCCTCTCTCCTCTCTCATTCCCTCCCTCTCTCTCCTCTCTCCATTCCCCTCCTCTCTCCATCCCTCTCCCCCTCCACCCCTCTCCTCTCTCCATCATCTCTCCTCTCTCCATTCCCCTCCTCTCGCCATCATCTCTCCTCTCCCTATCATCTCTCCACTCTCCATCATCTCTCCTCTCTCCATCATCCCTCCTCTCTCCATCATCTCTCTTCTCTCCATTCCCCTCCTCTCTCCATCCCTCTCCTCTCTCCATCATCTCTCTTCTCTCCATTCCCCTCCTCTCTCCATCCCTCTCCTCTCTCCATCATCTCTCCTCTCTCCATCATCTCTCCTCTCTCCATTATCTCCATTCCCCTCCTCTCTCCATCATCTCTCTTCTCTCCATTCCCCTCCTCTCTCCATCCCTCTCCTCTCTCCATCATCTCTCCTCTCTCCATTCCCCTCCTCTCTCCATCATCTCTCCTCTCTCCATCATCCCTTCTCTCTCCATCATCTCTCTTCTCTCCATTCCCCTCCTCTCTCCATCCCTCTCCTCTCTCCATCATCTCTCCTCTCTCCATCATCTCTCCTCTCTCCATCATCCCTCCTCTCTCCATCATCTCTCTTCTCTCCATTCCCCTCCTCTCTCCATCCCTCTCCTCTCTCCATCATCTCTCCTCTCTCCATTCCCCTCCTCTCTCCATCATCTCTCCTCTCTCCATTCCCCTCCTCTCTCCATCATCTCTCCTCTCTCCATCATCTCTCCTCTCTCCATCATCTCTCTTCTCTCCATTCCCCTCCTCTCTCCATCATTTCTCCTCTCTCCATCATCTCTCTTCTCTCCATCATCTCTCTTCTCTCCATTCCCCTCCTCTCTCCATCCCTCTCCTCTCTCCATCATCTCTCCTCTCTCTATTCCCCTCCTCTCTCCATCATCTCTCCTCTCTCCATTCCCCTCCTCTCTCCATCATCTCTCCTCTCTCCATTCCCCTCCTCTCTCCATCCCTCTCCTCTCTCCATCATCTCTCTTCTCTCCATTCCCCTCCTCTCTCCATTCCCCTCCTCTCTCCATCATCTCTCCTCTCCCTATCATCTCTCCTCTCTCCATCATCTCTCCTCTCTCCATCCATCTCAGATGTAATTCAACAGATCCAGAGTGAGGAACTGCAGTCTTTCGGGGTTGCAGTTGGAGAAGGGGGTGTTTCCAGCTCCGGAGGAGGTGTGTCAGTCCCCTCAGACAGCCCCGGGGCCCAGAAGAAAGGGGGCGTGGCCAGCTCCGGAGGAGGTGTGTCAGTCCCCTCAGACAGCCCTGGGGCCCAGAAGAAAGGGGGCGTGGCCAGCAGCATGATGGACAGGATCAAATCCCCAGGAATGGTCCGGAAATCCCTTTCCATGAAGATGAAGAAACTCCCCGAACTCCGCCGTAAACTCAGCCTGCGCTCCTCTCGCTCCCATCGCCACGGGAAGGAGGGGACGGGCCGAGGAGGAGGGGACGGAGGTGGAGAGGGGACATCATCCCCAGACGTCCGTAAGGAGCAGTCCAACGAGGTGATCAGCAGGTACCACCTGGACACTTCGGCCCCGGCGAGACCACAACGACGCTCCTCCAGGGGACGTTCCTCTGCCGCCAGTAAGGGGGGCTACCTGAGCGACGGAGACTCACCTGAGCTGCTGCCCAAACAGGGTGGACCAGGGGGACCCTCATCGGCCCACAACCCCCCTCTTCCACCACCCCGCTCCACCCACCACTCCAGCCAGGAGGGAGTGACCATGACCTCTGACCTGAGCTCGTTCAGAGTCTACAACTTGTCGGACCAGCCACGGTGCGCCCAGCGCGTCTCCGGCCTGCTCACGGTGCATCTCGTTGGGGTGGAGAAACTGCTGAGGGCCCCTAAACAGGACGCCAGTAAGAAGGTGTTCTGTGCCATCCAGGTGATTTTTAATAAAGGGTCCGTCTGTCTGTCTGTCTGTCTGCCTGTCTGCCTGTCTGCCTGTCTGTCTGTCTGTCTGTCTGCCTGTCTGTCTGTCTGTCTGTCTGCCTGCCTGCCTGTCTGTCTGTCTGTCTGTTTGTCTGCCTGCCTGTCTGTCTGCCTGTCTGTCTGTCTGTCTGTCTGTCTGTCTGTCTGTCTGTCTGTCTGTCTGTCTGCCTGCCTGCCTGCCTGTCTGTCTGTCTGTCTGTCTGCCTGTCTGCCTGTCTGTCTGTCTGCAATGTATTTAGTATCATTGAGAATAACACCAAACAGTGTAACTTTATTTTCCATTGTGGTCATCAGGTGGATGGTGTAACCAGGGCCCGTACCGGCCTGCTAACCTCCAGGGGGGGCTCTCTGCCCCTCAACCACACCTTCAACCTGGAGCTGGAGAGGGCCAGGCTGCTGAAACTGGTGGTGCTCACCCCTTACCCCGGGGCTGAGACTACCACCACGAAGGGCAGCGACTCCACAGCAGCGACCAGGAACAGGGTCTGCTGTCTGGGGGCTGTGTCCATACCCCCTCTGTTCAAAGGTAGGAGCAACCAGAGAGTTAAAAGTTCATATGAACGTAGTAGATGCAGTTCTGTTGTTATACCATCCACTTCACTGATGCTTGGCACTGTGAGGGATGCAGCAGAAGCGTTTTCCATACCAGTGGACTTTAATTTGTCTGAAGGCATCTTAGCTAACTTTAGTTCCTGATCTTCTTTTGGAATCACTCTGTCAATCAACTGTGTTCGTCCTTCTCTTGTTCATTCCCCTCCTTCTGTCCCTCTCCTTCCCCTTCTGTCCCTCTCCTTCTCCCTTCTGCTATCTCGTCTGTCCCTCTCCTTCCCCTTCTGTCCCTCTCCTTCCCCTCCTGCTATCTCTTCTGTCTCTCTCCTTCCCCCTCTGCTATCTCTTCTGTCCCTCTCCTTCCCCTTCTGCTATCTCTTCTGTCCCTCTCCTTCCCCTTCTGCTATCTCTTCTGTCCCTCTCCGTCCCCTTCTACTATCTCTTCTGTCCCTCTCCTTCCCCTTCTGCTATCTCTTCTGTCTCTGCTATCTCTTCTCTCCTTCCCCTTCTGCTATCTCTTCTGTCCCTCTCCTTCCCCCTCTGCTATCTCTTCTGTCCTCTCCTTCCCCTTCTGCTATCTCTTCTGTCCCTCTCCTTCCCCTCCTGCTATCTCTTCTGTCCCTCTCCTTCCCCTCCTGCTATCTCTTCTGTCTCTCTCCTTCCCCCTCTGCTATCTCTTCTGTCCCTCTCCTTCCCCTTCTGCTATCTCTTCTGTCTCTCTCCTTCCCCTCTGCTATCTCTTCTGTCCCTCTCCTTCCCCTCCTGCTATCTCTTCTGTCCCTCTCCTTCCCCCCTGCTATCTCTTCTGTCCTCTCCTTCCCCTCCTGCTATCTCTTCTGTCCCTCTCCTTCCCCTCTGCTATCTCTTCTGTCTCTCTCCTTCCCCTCTGCTATCTCTTCTGTCCCTCTCCTTCCCCTCTGCTATCTCTTCTGTCTCTCTCCTTCCCCTCTGCTATCTCTTCTGTCCCTCTCCTTCCCCCCTTCTGCTATCTCTTCTGTCCCTCTCCTTCCCCTCTGCTATCTCTTCTGTCCTCTCCTTCCCCTTCTGCTATCTCTTCTGTCCCTCTCCTTCCCCTTCTGTCTTCCTCTCCTTCCCCTTCTGCTATCTCTTCTGTCTCTCTCCTTCCCCTCTGCTATCTCTTCTGTCCCTCTCCTTCCCCTCTGCTATCTCTTCTGTCCCTCTCCTTCCCCCTCTGTCCCTCCTTCCCCTTCTGCTATCTTCTGTCCCTCTCCTTCCCCTCCTGCTATCTCTTCTGTCTCTCTCCTTCCCCCTCTGCTATCTCTTCTGTCCCTCTCCTTCCCCTCTGCTATCTCTTCTGTCCCTCTCCTTCCCCTCCTGCTATCTCTTCTGTCCTGCTCTCCTTCCCTTCTGCTATCTCTTCTGTCCCTCTCCTTCCCCTCCTGCTATCTCTTCTGTCCCTCTCCTTCCCCTTCTGCTATCTCTTCTGTCCCTCTCCTTCCCCTTCTGCTATCTCTTCTGTCCCTCTCCTTCTGCCCTTCTGTCCCTCCCTTCTCTCTCTGTCCCTCTCCCCTCTGCTATCTCTTCTGTCCCTCTCCTTCCCCTCCTGCTATCTCTTGTGTCCCTCTCCTTCCCCTCCTGCTATCTCTTCTGTCTCTCTCCTTCCCCCTCTGCTATCTCTTCTGTCCCTCTCCTTCCCCTCCTGCTATCTCTTCTGTCTCTCTCCTTCCCCCTCTGCTATCTCTTCTGTCCCTCTCCTTCCCCTTCTGCTATCTCTTCTGTCCCTCTCCTTCCCCTTCTGCTATCTCTTCTGTCCCTCTCCTTCCCCTTCTGCTATCTCTTCTGTCCCTCTCCTTCCCCTTCTGCTATCTCTTCTGTCTCTCTCCTTCCCCCTCTGCTATCTCTTCTGTCCCTCTCCTTCCCCTCCTGCTATCTCTTGTGTCCCTCTCCTTCCCCTCCTGCTATCTCTTCTGTCTCTCTCCTTCCCCCTCTGCTATCTCTTCTGTCCCTCTCCTTCCCCTCCTCTCTATCTCTTCTCTGCTATCTCTTCTGTCTCTTCCTTCCCCTCTGCTATCTCTTCTGTCCCTCTCCTTCCCCTCTGCTATCTCTTCTGTCCCTCTCCTTCCCCCCTTCTGCTATCTCTTCTGTATCTCTTCTCTGTCTCTTCTCCTCCTTCCCCCTCTGCTATCTCTTCTGTCCCTCTCCTTCCCCTCCTGCTATCCCTTCTGCTATCTCTTCTGTCTCTCTCCTTCCCCTCTGCTATCTCTTCTGTCCCTCTCCTTCCCCTCCTGCTATCTCTTCTCTTCCTTCCCCCTGCTATCTCTTCCCCTCCTGCTATCTCTTCTGTCTCTCTCCTTCCCCCTCTGCTATCTCTTCTGTCCCTCTCCTTCCCCTCCTGCTATCTCTTCTGTCTCTCTCCTTCCCCCTCTGCTATCTCTTCTGTCTCTCTTCTTCCCCCTCTGCTATCTCTTCTGTCCCTCTCCTTCCCCTCCTGCTATCTCTTCTGTCCCTCTCCTTCCCCTCCTGCTATCTCTTCTGTCTCTCTCCTTCCCCCTCTGCTATCTCTTCTGTCCCTCTCCTTCCCCTCCTGCTATCTCTTCTGTCCCTCTCCTTCCCCTCCTGCTATCTCTTCTGTCTCTCTCCTTCCCCCTCTGCTATCTCTTCTGTCCCTCTCCTTCCCCTCCTGCTATCTCTTCTGTCCCTCTCCTTCCCCTCCTGCTATCTCTTCTGTCTTCTCTCCTTCCCCTCCTGCTATCTCTTCTGTCTCTCTCCTTCCCCCTCTGCTATCTCTTCTGTCCCTCTCCTTCCCCTTCTGCTATCTCTTCTGTCCCTCTCCTTCCCCTTCTGCTATCTCTTCTGTCCCTCTCCTTCCCCAGCCTCTCGGTCTCAGCAGATATGCGTTAGATTGGAGCCCAGGGGTCTACTGTACGTGAAGCTGACCCTGCTGGAGCAGTGGGAGCCCCCGACC
Source organism: Oncorhynchus nerka (assembly GCF_034236695.1). Taxonomy (NCBI): domain Eukaryota; kingdom Metazoa; phylum Chordata; class Actinopteri; order Salmoniformes; family Salmonidae; genus Oncorhynchus; species Oncorhynchus nerka. The sequence goes on from NC_088405.1 coordinate 4,292,834, forward strand.
CCCGACCCTGCCACCTCAACCCCCCCATGGTGTTTGGAGTGGAGCTGCGCCACCTGGTGGACAAGGAGAACACCGCTGCCCCAGTTCCTCTGCTCATACAGAAGAGTGTGGCTGAGATCCAGAAGAGAGGACTGAGGGTTAGTTAGTTTACAGCACACTGTTTAATACACAGGACAACAACCCCCCCCTCATTGACACTGTTTCAATCCCCCCCCACCTCATTGACACTGTTTCAACCCCCACCTCATTGACACTGTTTCATACACAGGACAACAACCCCCACCTCATTGACACTGTTTCCTACACAGGACAACAACCCCCACCTCATTGACACTGTTTCATACACAGGACTACAACCCCCCTCATTGACACTGATATGTACACAGGACAACAACCCCCACCTCATTGACACTGTTTCAACCCCCACCTCATTGACACTGTTTCAGGACAACCCCCACCTCATTGACACTGTTTCAACCCCACCCCTCAGGACAACAACCCCCACCTCATTGACACTGTTTCATACACAGGACAACAACCCCCACCTCATTGACACTGTTTCAACCCCCACCTCAATGACACTGATATGTACACAGGACAACAACCCCCCTCATTGACACTGATATGTACACAGGACAACAACCCCCACCTCATTGACACTGTTTCAACCCCACCTCAATGACACTGATATGTACACAGGACTACAACCCCCACCTCATTGACACTGTTTCATACACAGGACAACAACCCCCACCTCATTGACACTGTTTCATACACAGGACAACAACCCCCACCTCATTGACACTGTTTCCTACACAGGACAACAACCCCCACCTCATTGACACTGTTTCATACACAGGACTACAACCCCCACCTCATTGACACTGTTTCATACACAGGACTACAACCCCCACCTCATTGACACTGTTTCAACCCCCACCTCATTGACACTGTTTCCTACACAGGACTACAACCCCCCCCTCATTGACACTGATATGTACACAGGACTACAACCCCCACCTCATTGACACTGTTTCATACACAGGACTACAACCCCCACCTCATTGACACTGTTTCCTACACAGGACTACAACCCCCACCTCATTGACACTGTTTCAACCCCCACCTCATTGACACTGTTTCATACACAGGACAACAACCCCCACCTCATTGACACTGTTTCATACACAGGACAACAACCCCCCCCTCATTGACACTGTTTCAACCCCCATTGATCACCTCATTGACACTGTTTCCTACACAGGACAACAACCCCCACCTCATTGACACTGTTTCAACCCCCACCTCATTGACACTGTTTCCTACACAGGACAACAACCCCCACCTCATTGACACTGTTTCAACCCCCACCTCATTGACACTGTTTCCTACACAGGACAACAACCCCCCCTCATTGACACTGTTTCAACCCCCACCTCATACAACTGTTTCATTACACAGGACAACAACCCCCACCTCATTGACACTGTTTCATACACAGGACTACAACCCCCACCTCATTGACACTGTTTCCACACAGGACAACAACCCCCACAGGACTGTTACAACCCCCACCTCATTGACACTGTTTCAACCCCCACCTCATTGACACTGTTTTACACAACAACCCCCACCTCATTGACACTGTTTCATACACAGGACAACAACCCCCACCTCATTGACACTGTTTCATACACAGGACAACAACCCCCACCTCATTGACACTGTTTCTACACAGGACTACAACCCCCCCCACCTCATTGACACTGTTTCAACCCCCACCTCATTGACACTGTTTCCTACACAGGACTACAACCCCCACCTCATTGACACTGTTTCCTACACAGGACTACAACCCCCACCTCATTGACACTGTTTCATACACAGGACTACAACCCCCACCTCATTGACACTGTTTCATACACAGGACAACAACCCCCACCTCATTGACACTGTTTCCTACACAGGACAACAACCCCCACCTCATTGACACTGTTTTCAACCCCCACCTCATTGACACTGTTTCCTACACAGGACAACAACCCCCCTCATTGACACTGTTTCAACCCCCACCTCATTGACACTGTTTCCTACACAGGACAACAACCCCCCTCATTGACACTGTTTCAACCCCACCTCATTGACACTGTTTCCTACACAGGACAACAACCCCCCCCTCATTGACACTGTTTCAACCCCCACCTCATTGACACTGTTTCCTACACAGGACAACAACCCCCCTCATTGACACTGTTTCAACCCCCACCTCATTGACACTGTTTCCTACACAGGACAACAACCCCCACCTCATTGACACTGTTTTACACAGGACAACAACCCCCCTCATTGACACTGGACAACAACCCCCACCTCATTGACACTGTTTGTACACAGGACTACAACCCCACCTCATTGACACTGTTTCAACCCCCACCTCATTGACACTGTTTCATACACAGGACAACAACCCCCACCTCATTGACACTGTTTACACAGGACAACCCCCACCTCATTGACACTGTTTCATACACAGGACAACAACCCCCACCTCATTGACACTGATTTACACAGGACTACAACCCCCACCTCATTGACACTGTTTCAACCCCACCTCATTGACACTGTCATTGACATACACAGGACAACAACCCCCACCTCATTGACACTGTTTCCTACACAGGACTACAACCCCCCTCATTGACACTGTTTCAACCCCCACCTCATTGACACTGTTTCATACACAGGACAACAACCCCCACCTCATTGACACTGTTTCAACCCCCACCTCATTGACACTGTTTCATACACAGGACAACAACAACCTCATTGACACCCCCACCTCATTGACACTGTTTCTACACAGGACAACAACCCCACCTCATTGACACTGTTTCATACACAGGACAACAACCCCACCTCATTGACACTGTTTCCTACACAGGACAACAACCCCCACCTCATTGACACTGTTTTCAACCCCCACCTCATTGACACTGTTTCATACACAGGACAACAACCCCACCTCATTGACACTGTTTCAACCCCCACCTCATTGACACTGTTTCATACACAGGACAACAACCCCCACCTCATTGACACTGTTTCCTACACAGGACAACAACCCACCTCATTGACACTGTTTCATACACAGGACAACAACCCCCACCTCATTGACACTGTTTTACACAGGACAACAACCCCCACCTCATTGACACTGTTTCATACACAGGACAACAACCCCCACCTCATTGACACTGTTTCAACCCCCACCTCATTGACACTGTTTCATACACAGGACAACAACCCCCACCTCATTGACACTGTTTCATACACAGGACAACAACCCCCACCTCATTGACACTGTTTCATACACAGGACAACAACCCCCACCTCATTGACACTGTTTCATACACAGGACAACAACCCCCACCTCATTGACACTGTTTCACAGGACAACAACCCCCCACCTCATTGACACTGATATGTACACAGGACAACAACCCCCCTCATTGACACTGTTTCAACCCCCACCTCATTGACACTGTTTCATACACAGGACAACAACCCCCACCTCATTGACACTGTTTCATACACAGGACAACAACCCCACCTCATTGACACTGTTTCATACACAGGACAACAACCCCCACCTCATTGACACTGTTTCATACACAGGACAACAACCCCACCTCATTGACACTGTTTCATACACAGGACAACAACCCCCCTCACTGACACTGTTTCAACCCCCACCTCATTGACACTGTTTCATACACAGGACAACAACCCCACCTCATTGACACTGTTTCAACCCCCACCTCATTGACACTGTTTCTACACAGGACAACAACCCCCACCTCATTGACACTGTTTCATACACAGGACAACAACCCCCACCTCATTGACACTGTTTCATACACAGGACTACAACCCCACCTCATTGACACTGTTTCAACCCCCACCTCATTGACACTGTTTCATACACAGGACAACAACCCCCACCTCATTGACACTGTTTCTACACAGGACAACAACCCCACCTCATTGACACTGTTTCATACACAGGACAACAACCCCCCACCTCATTGACACTGTTTCATACACAGGACCTCAACCCCCACCTCATTGACACTGTTTCAACCCCCCCCTCATTGACACTGTTTCAACCCCCACCTCATTGACACTGTTTCATACACAGGACAACAACCCCCCTCATTGACACTGTTTCAACCCCCACCTCATTGACACTGTTTCATACACAGGACAACAACCCCCACCTCATTGACACTGTTTCCTACACAGGACAACCCCCCACCTCATTGACACTGTTTCCTACACAGGACAACAACCCCCACCTCATTGACACTGTTTCATACACAGGACAACAACCCCCACCTCATTGACACTGATATGTACACAGGACTACAACCCCCCTCATTGACACTGTTTCAACCCCCACCTCATTGACACTGTTTCATACACAGGACAACAACCCCCACCTCATTGACACTGTTTCAACCCCCACCTCATTGACACTGTTTCATACACAGGACAACAACCCCCCTCATTGACACTGTTTCAACCCCCACCTCATTGACACTGTTTCATACACAGGACAACAACCCCCACCTCATTGACACTGTTTCCTACACAGGACAACCCCCCACCTCATTGACACTGTTTCCTACACAGGACAACAACCCCCACCTCATTGACACTGTTTCATACACAGGACAACAACCCCCACCTCATTGACACTGATATGTACACAGGACTACAACCCCCCTCATTGACACTGTTTCAACCCCCACCTCATTGACACTGTTTCATACACAGGACAACAACCCCCACCTCATTGACACTGTTTCAACCCCCACCTCATTGACACTGTTTCATACACAGGACAACAACCCCCACCTCATTGACACTGTTTCAACCCCCACCTCATTGACACTGTTTCCTACACAGGACAACAACCCCCACCTCATTGACACTGTTTCATACACAGGACAACAACCCCCACCTCATTGACACTGTTTCATACACAGGACTACAACCCCCACCTCATTGACACTGTTTTCATTGACACTGTTTCATACACAGGACAACAACCCCACCTCATTGACACTGTTTGTACACAGGACAACCCCCCCTCATTGACACTGTTTCAACCCCCACCTCATTGACACTGTTTCATACACAGGACAACAACCCCACCTCATTGACACTGTTTCAACCCCACCTCATTGACACTGTTTCATACACAGGACAACAACCCCCCCTCATTGACACTGTTTCAACCCCCACCTCATTGACACTGTTTCATACACAGGACAACAACCCCCACCTCATTGACACTGTTTCCTACACAGGACAACAACCCCCACCTCATTGACACTGTTTCCTACACAGGACTACAACCCCCACCTCATTGACACTGTTTCATACACAGGACAACAACCCCCCACCTCATTGACACTGATATGTACACAGGACTACAACCCCCCTCATTGACACTGTTTCAACCCCACCTCATTGACACTGTTTCATACACAGGACAACAACCCCCACCTCATTGACCCCCACCTCATTGACACTGTTTCATACACAGGACAACAACCCCCACCTCATTGACCCCCACCTCATTGACACTGTTTTCTACACAGGACAACAACCCCCACCTCATTGACACTGTTTCATACACAGGACAACAACCCCCACCTCATTGACACTGTTTTACACAGGACTACAACCCCCACCTCATTGACACAACAACCCCCACCTCATTGACACTGTTTCATACACAGGACAACAACCCCCACCTCATTGACACTGATATGTCAACCCCCACACAGGACTACAACCCCCCTCATTGACACTGTTTCAACCCCCACCTCATTGACACTGTTTCATACACAGGACAACAACCCCACCTCATTGACACTGTTTCAACCCCACCTCATTGACACTGTTTCATACACAGGACAACAACCCCCACCTCATTGACACTGTTTCCTACACAGGACAACAACCCCCCCTCATTGACACTGTTTCATACACAGGACTACAACCCCCACCTCATTGACACTGTTTCATACACAGGACAACCCCCACCTCATTGACACTGTTTCATACACAGGACAACAACCCCCCCCTCATTGACACTGTTTCAACCCCCACCTCATTGACACTGTTTCATACACAGGACAACAACCCCCACCTCATTGACACTGTTTCATACACAGGACTACAACCCCCACCTCATTGACACTGTTTCATACACAGGACTACAACCCCCACCTCATTGACACTGTTTCAACCCCCACCTCATTGACACTGTTTCATACACAGGACAACAACCCCCACCTCATTGACACTGTTTCATACACAGGACAACAACCCCCACCTCATTGACACTGTTTCATACACAGGACAACAACCCCCACCTCATTGACACTGTTTCATACACAGGACAACAACCCCCACCTCATTGACACTGATATTACACAGGACAACAACCCCCCCTCATTGACACTGTTTCAACCCCCCCCTCATTGACACTGTTTTACACAGGACAACCCCCACCTCATTGACACTGTTTTACACAGGACAACAACCCCCACCTCATTGACATACACAGGACAACAACCCCACCTCATTGACACTGTTTCATACACAGGACAACAACCCCCACCTCATTGACACTGTTTCATACACAGGACTACAACCCCCACCTCATTGACACTGTTTCATACACAGGACAACAACCCCCACCTCATTGACACTGTACACAGGACAACAACCCCCCTCATTGACACTGTTTCAACCCCACCTCATTGACACTGTTTCATACACAGGACAACAACCCCCACCTCATTGACACTGTTTCAACCCCACCTCATTGACACTGTTTTCAACCCCCACCTCATTGACACTGTTTCATACACAGGACAACAACCCCCACCTCATTGACACTGTTTCATACACAGGACAACAACCCCCACCTCATTGACACTGTTTCATACACAGGACAACAACCCCCACCTCATTGACACTGTTCACACACAGGACAACAACCCCACCTCATTGACCTGTTTCATACACAGGACAACAACCCCCACCTCATTGACACTGTTTCAACCCCCACCTCATTGACACTGTTTCATACACAGGACAACAACCCCACCTCATTGACACTGTTTCATACACAGGACAACAACCCCCACCTCATTGACACTGTTTCATACACAGGACAACAACCCCCACCTCATTGACACTGTTTCATACACAGGACAACAACCCCCCCCACCTCATTGACACTGTTTCATACACAGGACAACAACCCCACCTCATTGACACTGTACACAGGACAACCCCCACCTCATTGACACTTTCCTACACAGGACAACCCCCACCTCATTGACACTGTTTCATACACAGGACAACAACCCCCACCTCATTGACACTGATATTACACAGGACTACAACCCCCCCTCATTGACAACCCCCACCTCATTGACACTGTTTCATACACAGGACAACAACCCCACCTCATTGACACTGTTTCATACACAGGACAACAACCCCCCTCATTGACACTGTTTCACCCCACCTCATTGACACTGTTTCATACACAGGACAACAACCCCCACCTCATTGACACTGTTTCCTACACAGGACAACAACCCCCACCTCATTGACACTGTTTCATACACAGGACAACAACCCCCACCTCATTGACACTGTTTCTCTACACAGGACAACAACCCCCACCTCATTGACACTGTTTCATACACATTGACAACAACCCCCCCCTCATTGACACTGTTTCATACACAGGACAACAACCCCCACCTCATTGACACTGTTTCACACAGGACAACAACCCCCCCTCATTGACACTGTTTCAACCCCCACCTCATTGACACTGTTTCATACACAGGACAACAACCCCCACCTCATTGACACTGTTTCCCCACCACAGGACTGTTTCAACCCCCCACCTCATTGACACTGTTTCATACACAGGACAACAACCCCCACCTCATTGACACTGTTTCAACCCCCACCTCATTGACACTGTTTCAACCCCCACCTCATTGACACTGTTTCAACCCCCACCTCATTGACACTGTTTCAACCCCCACCTCATTGACACTGTTTCACACACAGGACAACAACCCCCCTCATTGACAACAACCCCCACCTCATTGACACTGTTTCATACACAGGACAACAACCCCCACCTCATTGACACTGTTTCATACACAGGACAACAACCCCCACCTCATTGACACTGTTTCACACACAGGACAACAACCCCCACCTCATTGACACTGATTGTACACAGGACAACAACCCCCCCTCATTGACACTGTTTCAACCCCCACCTCATTGACACTGTTTCATACACAGGACAACAACCCCCACCTCATTGACACTGTTTCATACACAGGACTACAACCCCCACCTCATTGACACTGTTTCATACACAGGACAACAACCCCCACCTCATTGACACTGTTTCATACACAGGACTACAACCCCCACCTCATTGACACTGTTTCATACACAGGACTGACACAACCCCCCACCTCATTGACACTGTTTCATACACAGGACCAACCCCCACCTCATTGACACTGTTTCATACACAGGACAACAACCCCACCTCATTGACACTGTTTCCTACACAGGACAACAACCCCCACCTCATTGACACTGTTTCATACACAGGACAACAACCCCCACCTCATTGACACTGTTTCATACACAGGACCTCAACCCCCACCTCATTGACACTGTTTTACACAGGACAACAACCCCCTCATTGACACTGTTTCAACCCCCACCTCATTGACACTGTTTTCAACAACCCCCACCTCATTGACACTGTTTCCTACACAGGACAACAACCCCCACCTCATTGACACTGATATTACACAGGACAACAACCCCCACCTCATTGACACTGTTTCATACACAGGACAACAACCCCCACCTCATTGACACTGTTTCAACCCCCACCTCATTGACACTGTTTATGTACACAGGACAACAACCCCCACCTCATTGACACTGTTTGTACACAGGACAACAACCCCCACCTCATTGACACTGTTTCCTACACAGGACAACAACCCCCCCTCATTGACACTGTTTCAACCCCACCTCATTGACACTGTTTCATACACAGGACAACAACCCCCACCTCATTGACACTGTTTCACACACAGGACAACAACCCCCACCTCATTGACACTGTTTCATACACAGGACAACAACCCCCACCTCATTGACACTGATTTACACAGGACAACAACCCCCCCTCATTGACACTGTTTCAACCCCCACCTCATTGACACTGTTTCATACCTCATTGATTGACACAGGACAACAACCCCCACCTCATTGACACTGTTTCATACACAGGACAACAACCCCCACCTCATTGACACTGTTTCATACACAGGACAACAACCCCCACCTCATTGACACTGTTTCATACACAGGACTACAACCCCCACCTCATTGACACTGTTTCATACACAGGACTACAACCCCCACCTCATTGACACTGTTTTACACAGGACAACAACCCCCCCCCTCACTGACACTGTTTCAACCCCCACCTCATTGACACTGTTTCATACACAGGACAACAACCCCCACCTCATTGACACTGTTTCATACACAGGACAACAACCCCCACCTCATTGACACTGTTTCATACACAGGACAACAACCCCCACCTCATTGACACTGTTTACACAGGACAACAACCCCCCTCATTGACACTGTTTCCTACACAGGACAATAACCCCCTCATTGACACTGTTTCAACCCCCACCTCAGGACAACAACCCCCACCTCATTGACACTGTTTCATACACAGGACAACAACCCCCACCTCACTGACACTGTTTCAACCCCCACCTCATTGACACTGTTTCATACACAGGACAACAACCCCCACCTCATTGACACTGTTTCAACCCCCACCTCATTGACACTGATATGTACACAGGACAACAACCCCCACCTCATTGACACTGATATGTACACAGGACAACAACCCCCCCTCATTGACACTGTTTCCTACACAGGACAATAACCCCCCCTCATTGACACTGTTTCAACCCCCCCACCTCATTGACACTGTTTCAACCCCCACCTCATTGACACTGTTTCATACACAGGACAACAACCCCCACCTCAATGACACTGTTTCACACACAGGACAACAACCCCCACCTCATTGACACTGTTTCATACACAGGACAACAACCCCCACCTCATTGACACTGTATGTACACAGGACAACAACCCCCCCCTCATTGACACTGTTTCAACCCCCACCTCATTGACACTGTTTCATACCCCCACAGGACAACAACCCCCACCTCATTGACACTGTTTCATACACAGGACAACAACCCCCACCTCATTGACACTGTTTCATACACAGGACTACAACCCCCACCTCATTGACACTGTTTCATACACAGGACTACAACCCCCACCTCATTGACACTGTTTCATACACAGGACTACAACCCCCACCTCATTGACACTGTTTCACACAGGACAACAACCCCCACCTCATTGACACTGTTTCATACACAGGGACTACAACCCCCACCTCCCCCACCTCATTGACACTGTTTCCTACACAGGACCTCAACCCCCACCTCATTGACACTGTTTTACACAGGACAACAACCCCCCCCTCATTGACACTGTTTCATACACAGGACAACAACCCCCCTCACTGACACTGTTTCAACCCCCACCTCATTGACACTGTTTCATACACAGGACAACAACCCCCACCTCATTGACACTGTTTCAACCCCCACCTCATTGACACTGATATGTACACAGGACAACAACCCCACCTCATTGACACTGATATGTACACAGGACAACAACCCCCCCTCATTGACACTGTTTCCTACACAGGACAATAACCCCCCTCATTGACACTGTTTCAACCCCCACCTCATTGACACTGTTTCAACCCCCACCTCATTGACACTGTTTCATACACAGGACAACAACCCCCACCTCACTGACACTGTTTCAACCCCCACCTCATTGACACTGTTTCATACACAGGACAACAACCCCACCTCATTGACACTGTTTCAACCCCCACCTCATTGACACTGATATGTACACAGGACAACAACCCCCACCTCATTGACACTGATATGTACACAGGACAACAACCCCCACCTCATTGACACTGTTTCCTACACAGGACAACAACCCCCCCCTCATTGACACTGTTTCAACCCCACCTCATTGACACTGTTTCAACCCCCACCTCATTGACACTGTTTTCATTGACACACAGGACAACAACCCCCACCTCAATGACACTGTTTCACACACAGGACAACAACCCCCACCTCATTGACACTGTTTCATACACAGGACAACAACCCCCCACCTCATTGACACTGATATGTACACAGGACAACAACCCCCCCTCATTGACACTGTTTCAACCCCACCTCATTGACACTGTTTCATACACAGGACAACAACCCCCACCTCATTGACACTGTTTCATACACAGGACAACAACCCCCACCTCATTGACACTGTTTCATACACAGGACTACAACCCCCACCTCATTGACACTGTTTCATACACAGGACTACAACCCCCACCTCATTGACACTGTTTCATACACAGGACTACAACCCCCACCTCATTGACACTGTTTCATACACAGGACTACAACCCCCCCTCATTGACACTGTTTCATACACAGGACTACAACCCCCACCTCATTGACACTGTTTCAACC
>NC_088405.1:4314652-4344652 GCF_034236695.1 Oncorhynchus nerka
AAGGGTTCACGGAGAGTTAGGTAGGGTTAGATAGGGTTAGGTAGGGTTATATAGGGTTAGATAGGGTTTAGTAGGGTTAGATTTACATTTACATTTACATTTACATTTAAGTCATTTAGCAGACGCTCTTACCCAGAGCGACTTACAAATTGGTGCTTTCACCTTATGACATCCAGTGGAACAGCCACTTTACAATAGTGCATCTAGGTCTTTTAAGGGTGGGGGGGGGGAGAAGGATTACTTTATCCTATCCTAGGTATTCCTTAAAGAGGTGGGGTTTCAGGTGTCTCCGGAAGGTGGTGATTGACTCCGCTGTCCTGGCGTCGTGAGGGAGTTTGTTCCACCATTGGGGGGCCAGAGCAGCGAACAGTTTTGACTGGGCTGAGCGGGAACTGTACTTCCTCAGTGGTAGGGAGGCGAGCAGGCCAGAGGTGGATGAACGCAGTGCCCTTGTTTGGGTGTAGGGCCTGATCAGAGCCTGGAGGTACTGAGGTGCCGTTCCCCTCACAGCTCCGTAGGCAAGCACCATGGTCTTGTAGCGGATGCGAGCTTCAACTGGAAGCCAGTGGAGAGAGCGGAGGAGCGGGGTGACGTGAGAGAACTTGGGAAGGTTGAACACCAGACGGGCTGCGGCGTTCTGGATGAGTTGTAGGGGTTTAATGGCACAGGCAGGGAGCCCAGCCAACAGCGAGTTGCAGTAATCCAGACGGGAGATGACAAGTGCCTGGATTAGGACCTGCGCCGCTTCCTGTGTGAGGCAGGGTCGTACTCTGCGGATGTTGTAGAGCATGAACCTACAGGAACGGGCCACCGCCTTGATGTTATTTGAGAACTACAGGGTGTTGTCCAGGATCACGCCAAGGTTCTTAGCGCTCTGGGACGAGGACACAATGGAGTTGTCAACCGTGATGGCGAGATCATGGAACGGGCAGTCCTTCCCCGGGAGGAAGAGCAGCTCCGTCTTGCCGAGGTTCAGCTTGAGGTGATGATCCGTCATCCACACTGATATATCTGCCAGACATGCAGAGATGCGATTCGCCACCTGGTCGTCAGAAGGGGGAAAGGAGAAGATTAATTGTGTGTCGTCTGCATAGCAATGATAGGAGAGACCATGTGAGGTTATGACAGAGCCAAGTGACTTGGTGTATAGCGAGAATAGGAGAGGGCCTAGAACAGAGCCCTGGGGACACCAGTGGTGAGAGCACGTGGTGAGGAGACGGATTCTCGCCACGCCACCTGGTAGGAGCGACCTGTCAGGTAGGACGCAATCCAAGCGTGGGCGCGCCGGAGATGCCCAACTCGGAGAGGGTGGAGAGGAGGATCTGATGGTTCACAGTATCGAAGGCAGCCGATAGGTCTAGAAGGATGAGAGCAGAGGAGAGTGAGTTAGCTTTAGCAGTGCGGAGCGCCTCCGTGATACAGAGAAGAGCAGTCTCAGTTGAATGACTAGTCTTGAAACCTGACTGATTTGGATCAAGAAGGTCATTCTGAGAGAGATAGCGGGAGAGCTGGCCAAGGACGGCACGTTCAAGAGTTTTGGAGAGAAAAGAAAGAAGGGATACTGGTCTGTAGTTGTTGACATCGGAGGGATCGAGTGTAGGTTTTTTCAGAAGGGGTGCAACTCTCGCTCTCTTGAAGACGGGAGGGACGTAGCCAGCGGTCAGGGATGAGTTGATGAGCGAGGTGAGGTAAGGGAGAAGGTCACCGGAGATGGTCTGGAGAAGAGAGGAGGTGATAGGGTCAAGCGGGCAGGTTGTTGGGCGGCCGGCCGTCACAAGACGCGAGATGTCATCTGGAGAGAGAGGGGAGAAAGAGGTCAGAGCACAGGGTAGGGCAGTGTGAGCAGAACCAGCGGTGTCGTTTGACTTAGCAAACGAGGATCGGATGTCGTCGACCTTCTTTTCAAAATGGTTGTGAAGTCATCTGCAGAGAGGGAGGAGGGGGAGGGGAGGAGGATTCAAGAGGGAGGAGAAGGTGGCAAAGAGCTTCCTAGGGTTAGAGGCAGATGCTTGGAATTTAGAGTGGTAGAAAGTGGCTTTAGCAGCAGAGACAGAGGAGGAAAATGTAGAGAGGAGGGAGTGAAAGGACGCCAGGTCCGCAGGGAGGCGAGTTTTCCTCCATTTCCGCTCGGCTGCCCGGAGCCCTGTTCTGTGAGCTCGCAATGAGTCGTCGAGCCACGGAGCGGGAGGGGAGGACCGAGCCGGCCTGGAGGATAGGGGACATAGAGAGTCAAAGGATGCAGAAAGGGAGGAGAGGAGGGTTGAGGAGGCAGAATCAGGAGATAGGTTGGAGAAGGTTTGAGCAGAGGGAAGAGATGATAGGATGGAAGAGGAGAGAGTAGCGGGGGAGAGAGAGCGAAGGTTGGGACGGCGCGATACCATCCAGTAGGGGCAGTGTGGGAAGTGTTGGATGAGAGCGAGAGGGAAAAGGATACAAGGTAGTGGTCGGAGACTTGGAGGGGAGTTGCAATGAGGTCAGTGGAAGAACAGCATCTAGTAAAGATGAGGTTGAGCGTATTGCCTGCCTTGTGAGTAGGGGGGAAGGTGAGAGGGTGAGGTCAAAGAGGAGAGGAGTGGAAAGAAGGAGGCAGAGAGGAATGAGTCAAAGGTAGACGTGGGGAGGTTAAAGTCGCCCAGAACTGTGAGAGGTGAGCCGTCCTCAGGAAAGGAGCTTATCAAGGCATCAAGCTCATCGATGAACTCTCCGAGGGAACCTGGAGGGCGATAAATGATAAGGATGTTAAGCTTGAAAGGGCTGGTAACTGTGACAGCATGGAATTCAAAGGAGGCGATAGACAGATGGGTAAGGGGAGAAAGAGAGAATGACCACTTGGGAGAGATGAGGATCCCGGTGCCACCACCCGCTGACCAGAAGCTCTCGGGGTGTGCGAGAGCACGTGGGCGGACGAAGAGAGAGCAGTAGGAGTAGCGGTGTTGTCTGTGGTGATCCATGTTTCCGTCAGAGCCAAGAAGTCGAGGGACTGGAGGGAGGCATAGGCTGAGATGAACTCTACCTTGTTGGCCGCAGATCGGCAGTTCCAGAGGCTACCGGAGACCTGGAACTCCACGTGGGTCGTGCGCGCTGGGACCACCAGATTAGGGTGGCCGCGGCCATGCGGTGTGGAGCGTTTGTATGGTCTGTGCAGAGAGGAGAGAACAGGGATAGACAGACACATAGTTGACAGGCTAGAGAAGAGGCTACGCTAATGCAGAGGAGATTGGAATGACAAGTGGACTACACGTCTCGAATGTTCAGAAAGTTAAGCTTACGTAGCAAGAATCTAATTGACTAAAATGATTAAAATGATACAGTACTGCTGAGGTAGGCTAGCTGCGTTGTTGACACTACCCTAATCAAGTCGTTCCGTTGAGTGTGAAGTTTCTACAATGCTGCTCGGGGGCTAGCTGGCTAGCTAGCAGTGGGCTAGCTGGCTAGAAAAGCAATTATCTTTGCAGTGTTGCTAGTTAGCGCTACGATCAAACAAATCACACCGTTGACTGTAATGAAATGAAATGAGAACGACAATAGCGTTGGCTGGCTAGCTAACCTAGACAAAAATCGCTCACTCTAAGACTACACAATTATCTTTGAAAACAAAGTAGCTAGCTAGGGTTAGGTAGATTAGGTGGTAGCAAAGACAACTATGTAGCTAGCTAACACTACACTAATCAAGTCGTTCAGTTGAGTGTGATAGTTACTACAGTGCTACGGTAGACGGTGAACGTGTTGGGCAGATGCAATTATCTTTGATACAACGACGACTATGTAGCTAGCTAAGAAGAAATTGCTAAGATTAGACAAATCAGACCGTTGTACTATAATGAAATGTAATGAAATGTAATGAAAAAGTTATACAACCTGCAGAGCGCGGATGCGACGGCTCGCTCAACCCAAACTTTTTAGAAGGGTTAGACAGGGTTAGGTAGGGTTATATAGGGTTAGGTAGGGATAGGTAGGGTTAGGTAGGGTTAGGTAGGGTTAGGTAGGGTTAGGTAGGGTTAGGTACATTGTGTTAATAGGGTTAGGTAAGTTAGGTAAATAGGGTTAAAAGGTAGGGTTGGTAGAGTTAGGTAGGGTTAGATAGGGTTCCAGTGTGTTAGGTAGGGTTAGGTAGGGTTAGGTAGGGTTAGGTAGAGTTAGATAGGGTTAGGTAGAGTTAGGTAGGGTTAGATAGGGTTAGGTAGGGTTAGATAGGGTTAGATAGGGTTAGGTAGGGTTAGATAGGGTTAGGTAGGGTTAGGTAGGGTTATAGAGGGTTAGATAGGGTTAGGTAGGGTTAGGTAGGGTTATAGGGTTAGGTAGGGGTAGGTAGGGTTGGGTAGGGGCTAGGGTTTGGTTATAGAGCTAGGTTAGGTAGGGTTAGGTAGGGTTAGGTAGGGTTAGATAGGGTTAGGTAGAGTTAGGTAGGGTTAGATAGGGTTAGATAGGGTTAGATAGGGTTAGATAGGGTTAGATAGGGTTAGGTAGGGTTAGATAGGGTTAGGTAGGGGTAGGTAGGGTTAGATAGGGTTAGGTAGGGTTAGGTAAAGGGTTAGGTTGTCTGTAACTCTGCTGTCTCCTCTCTAGACCATCATATTCTATCTAGTCCTCCCCTGTCTCCTCCCTCTAACCCTCTGTTGGTGTTCTCTAACCCCTTCTCTCTCTCCAGTCCTCCCTGTCTAACCCTCTTCCCTCTCTCCAGTCCTCCCTGTCTAACCCTCTTCTCTCTCTCTCCAGTCCAGTCCTCCCTGTCTAACCCTCTTCCTCTTCTCTCCAGTCCTCCCTGTCTAAACCCTCTTCTTCCCTCTCTCCAGTCCTCCCTGTCCAGTCCTCCCTGTCCCTCTCTCCAGTCCTCCCTGTCTAACCCTCTTCTCTCTCTCTCCAGTCCTCCCTGTCTAACCCTCTCCCCTCTCCCCTCTCCCCAGGCCAACCTCTCTCTGCTCCTGGACCATCTGAGCCTTGTTGCCTCCTACAGTGACTGTAACCCTCTCCCCTCTCTCCAGGCCACCTTCTCTCTGCTCCTGGACCATCTGAGCCTCGTTGCCTCCTCCAGTGACTGTAACCCTCTCCCCTCTCCCCTCTCTCTCCAGGCCACCCTCTCTCTGCTCCTGGACCATCTGAGCCTCGTTGCCTCCTACAGTGACTGTAACCGAATGAACTGTCAGAACCTGGCTGTGTGTTTCGGCCCGGTGCTCCTGACCCCCACCCAGGAGTCCTGGAGACCCACTGCACCAGGACAGGGCGGGCAGGGCGGGCGCGGGGGGAGCTGTGGAAGGGGCGGACGGAGTTTTGCTCACAGCGAGGAGATCGCCAGTGCTGTGGACTTCAAGAGACACATCGAGGCCTTGCATTACCTGTTGCAGCTCTGGCCCAGTAAGTGTCCGTTGGGACAAAGCGGGCCGACATTTCCAACGGTCCAAACTGATGGATATGACCTCACTACAACCAGAGAAATATCTTTGTTAGGTCGTTTCAACCAGTCTTCCTGTACTATTCAGTGCCTTTGGAAAGTATTCAGACCCCTTGACTTTTTCCCCACGTTGTTACGTTGCAGCCTTATTCTAAAATCGATTAAATCATTTTTTTCCCTCATCACTTCATACACTTATCAATATGGCCAAAAGTACGTGGACACCTGCTCGTCAAACATCTCATTCCAAAACCACGGGCATCAAATGGAGTTGGTCCCCCTTAGCTGCTATAACAGCCTCCACTCTTCTGGGAAGGCTTTCCCCTAGATGTTGGAACATTGCTGCTATAACAGCCACTCTTCTGGGAAGGCTTTCCACTAGATGTTGGTACATTGCTGCTATAACAGCCTCCACTCTTCTGGGAAGGCTTTCCCCTAGATGTTGGAACATTGCTGCTATAACAGCCACTCTTCTGGGAAGGCTTTCCACTAGATGTTGGAACATTGCTGCTATAACAGCCACTCTTCTGGGAAGGCTTTCCACTAGATGTTGGAACATTGCTGCTATAACAGCCTCCAGTCTTCTGAGAAGGCTTTCCACTAGATGTTGGAACATTGCTGCTATAACAGCCTCCAGTCTTCTGGGAAGGCTTTCCACTAGATGTAGGAACATTGCTGCTATAACAGCCTCCAGTCTTCTGGGAAGGCTTTCCACTAGATGTAGGAACATTGCTGCTATAACAGCCTCCAGTCTTCTGGGAAGGCTTTCCACTAGATGTTGGAACATTGCTGCTATAACAGCCTCCACTCTTCTGGGAAGGCTTTCCACTAGATGTTGGAACATTGCTGCTATAACAGCCTCCACTCTTCTGGGAAGGCTTTCCACTAGATGTTGGAACATTGCTGCTATAACAGCCTCCAGTCTTCTGGGAAGGCTTTCCACTAGATGTAGGAACATTGCTGCTATAACAGCCTCCAGTCTTCTGGGAAGGCTTTCCACTAGATGTAGGAACATTGCTGCTATAACAGCCTCCACTCTTCTGGGAAGGCTTTCCCCTAGATGTTGGAACATTGCTGCTATAACAGCCACTCTTCTGGGAAGGCTTTCCACTAGATGTTGGTACATTGCTGCTATAACAGCCTCCACTCTTCTGGGAAGGCTTTCCCCTAGATGTTGGAACATTGCTGCTATAACAGCCACTCTTCTGGGAAGGCTTTCCACTAGATGTTGGAACATTGCTGCTATAACAGCCACTCTTCTGGGAAGGCTTTCCACTAGATGTTGGAACATTGCTGCTATAACAGCCTCCACTCTTCTGAGAAGGCTTTCCACTAGATGTTGGAACATTGCTGCTATAACAGCCTCCAGTCTTCTGGGAAGGCTTTCCACTAGATGTAGGAACATTGCTGCTATAACAGCCTCCAGTCTTCTGGGAAGGCTTTCCACTAGATGTAGGAACATTGCTGCTATAACAGCCTCCAGTCTTCTGGGAAGGCTTTCCACTAGATGTTGGAACATTGCTGCTATAACAGCCTCCACTCTTCTGGGAAGGCTTTCCACTAGATGTTGGTACATTGCTGCTATAACAGCCTCCACTCTTCTGGGAAGGCTTTCCACTAGATGTTGGAACATTGCTGCTATAACAGCCTCCACTCTTCTGGGAAGGCTTTCCACTAGATGTTGGAACATTGCTGCTATAACAGCCTCCAGTCTTCTGGGAAGGCTTTCCACTAGATGTAGGAACATTGCTGCTATAACAGCCTCCAGTCTTCTGGGAAGGCTTTCCACTAGATGTAGGAACATTGCTGCTATAACAGCCTCCAGTCGTCTGGGAAGGCTTTCCACTAGATGTAGGAACATTGCTGCTATAACAGCCTCCACTCTTCTGGGAAGGCTTTCCACTAGATGTAGGAACATTGCTGCTATAACAGCCTCCACTCTTCTGGGAAGGCTTTCCACTAGATGTTGGAACATTGCTGCTATAACAGCCTCCCTCTTCTGGGAAGGCTTTCCACTAGATGTAGGAACATTGCTGCTATAACAGCCTCCACTCTTCTGGGAAGGCTTTCCACTAGATGTTGGAACATTGCTGCTATAACAGCCTCCACTCTTCTGGGAAGGCTTTCCACTAGATGTTGGAACATTGCTGCTATAACAGCCTCCAGTCTTCTGTGAAGGCTTTCCACTAGATGTAGGAACATTGCTGCTATAACAGCCTCCAGTCTTCTGGGAAGGCTTTCCACTAGATGTAGGAACATTGCTGCTATATCAGCCTCCACTCTTCTGGGAAGGCTTTCCACTAGATGTTGGAACATTGCTGCTATAACAGCCTCCACTCTTCTGGGAAGGCTTTCCACTAGATGTTGGACCATTGCTGCTATAACAGCCTCCAGTCTTCTGGGAAGGCTTTCCACTAGATGTAGGAACATTGCTGCTATAACAGCCTGCACTCTTCTGGGAAGGCTTTCCACTAGATGTAGGAACATTGCTGCTATAACAGCCTCCACTCTTCTGGGAAGGCTTTCCACTAGATGTAGGAACATTGCTGCTATAACAGCCTCCAGTCTTCTGGGAAGGCTTTCCACTAGATGTAGGAACATTGCTGCTATATCAGCCTCCACTCTTCTGGGAAGGCTTTCCACTAGATGTTGGAACATTGCTGCTATAACAGCCTCCAGTCTTCTGGGAAGGCTTTCCACTAGATGTTGGAACATTGCTGCTATAACAGCCTCCACTCTTCTGGGAAGGCTTTCCACTAGATGTTGGAACATTGCTGCTATAACAGCCTCCACTCTTCTGGGAAGGCTTTCCACTAGATGCTGGTACATTGCTGCTATAACAGCCTCCACTCTTCTGGGAAGGCTTTCCACTAGATGTTGGAACATTGCTGCTATAACAGCCTCCACTCTTCTGGGAAGGCTTTCCACTAGATGTAGGAACATTGCTGCTATAACAGCCTGCACTCTTCTGGGAAGGCTTTCCACTAGATGTAGGAACATTGCTGCTATAACAGCCTCCACTCTTCTGGGAAGGCTTTCCACTAGATGTAGGAACATTGCTGCGGGAATCAGTTTGGAACTCGGTGTTGCAACCGAGGGTAGCCTAGTGGTTAGAGCGTTGGTCTAGTAACCGGAAGGTTGCAAGTTTAAACCCCCGAGCTGACAAGGTACAAATCTGTCGTTCTGCCACTGAACAGGCAGTTAACCCACTGTTCCCAGGCCGTCATTGAAAATAAGAATTTGTTCTTAACCTCTTGCTTCTACTCGGGACGCTTGCGTCCCAACTAGAGCTCTGGAAATGCAAATGCGCTACGCTAAATGCTAATAGTATTAGTTAAAACTCAAAAGTTCATTTAAAATACACATGCAGGGTATCGAATTAAAGCTACACTCGTTGTGAATCCAGGCAACAAGTCAGATTTTTAAAATGCTTTTCGGCGAAAGCATGAGAAGCTATTATCTGATAGCATGTAACACCCCAAAAGACCCGCAGGGGACGTAAACAAAATAATTAGCATTTCGGCGTTACACAAACCGCACAATAAAATAGAAAACATTCATTACCTTTCACCATCTTCTTTGTTGGCACTCCTAGATGTCCCATAAACACTATTTGGGTCTTTATTTCGATTAAATCGGTCCATATAAAGCCTAGATATCGTTATATGTAGACTGTGTGATAAACGAAAAAAACATAGTTTCAAAACGTAACGTCATTTTTAAAATTCAAAAAGTCGACGATAAACTTTCACAAAACACTTCGAAATACGTTTGTAATGCAACTTTAGGTATTAGTAAACGTTAATAAGCAATAAAATTCATCAGGAGGCGATGTAAAGATCATTAGCTGTCCGTCTGGAAAAATGTCCGGCTAGAAACTCAACGAAAATATCCGGTCCTAGACCTGAGGAGATACGGTGCCCTGCATGTGTTTGACCAAGAAAAAACTCGAAGGGAAATGACAAGACTCTAGACACCGTGTGGAAGCTGTAGGTACTGCAACCTCAGTCAATTAATTGTGGTTCACCTTTATCAATGGGTTCAAGTAGCGCATGGATATATTTTCCCATTTTCAGTGATCAGTTTTTCCTGTGCTTTTCGATGTAAATGCCGTTCTGGTAAAGCCACAGCAGTGATTTAACCAGTTTTATAAACGTCTGAGTGTTTTCTATCCACACAGACTAAGCAAATGCATATACTATATTCCTGGCATGAGTAGCAGGACGCTGAAATGTTGCGCGATTTTTAACAGAATGTTCAAAAAAGTAGAGGGTCGACTTAAGAGGTTAACTGACTTAAATAAAGGTTAAAAAAAAAAAATTTAAAAACACGCTACGCACTACAGCACTCGGTGGCCCCGTTCCGTGAGCTTGTGTGGCCTACCACTTCGCTGCTGAGCCGTTGTTGCTCCTAGACGTTTCCACTTCACAATAACAGCACTTACAGTTGACCAGGGCAGCTCTAGCAGGGCAGAAATTTGACCAACTGACTTGTTGGAAAGGTGGCACCCTGACTCTTGGGGCCTCCCGAGGGGCGCAGCAGGTCTAAGGCACTGCATCTCAGTGCAAGAGGTGTCACTACAGACCCTGGTTTGATTCCACCTGCTGTGATTGGGAGTCCCCATAGGGCGGCACACAATTGGCCCAGTGTCGTCCGGGTTAGGGTAGGCCGTCATTTTAAATAAGAATTTGTTCTTATAACTGACTTGCCTAGTTAAATAAAGGTTAAATAAAAATAAAAAAATCGAATGATGACGATTGGTTGTCTATGGAGATTGCATGGCTGTGTGCTCGATTTTATACACCTGTCAGCAACGGCTGTGACTGAAATAGCCGAATCCACTAATTTGAAGGGGTGTCCACATACTTTAGTATATATATATATATATACAGTATATCACAAAAGTGAGTATATCCCTCACATTTTTTCCTGGATGTCATAAGGTGAAAGCACCAATTTGTAAGTCGCTCTGGATAAGAGCGTCTGCTAAATGACTTAAATGTAAATGTATCCCTCACATTTTTGTAAATATTTGAGTATATCTTTTCATGTGACAACACTGAAGCAATGACACTCTGCTACAATGTAAAGTAGTGAGTGTACAGCTTGTATAACAGTGTAAATTTGCTGTCCCCTCAAAATAACTCAACACACAGCCATTAATGTCTAAACCGCTGGCAACTAAAGTGAGTACACCCCCTAAGTGAAAATGTCCAGAACATCATCATCTCTGGGTTTTGAAACCTTTCCTCTCTTTCCTTCTCCTTAGTTCCTACAGACAGAGTGACAGACAACCCCGACTCTCCCACCCTCCTCCAGCCCTCCTGCAGTTCAGACGTGCCTCCTTCCCCTCCCAGCCCCATGCCCCATAACCCCCTGCCGCGGCGCTGCCAGCGTGGCATGTCACTGCCTCTGGACCTCCCGGGGGACGAAGTGGGCGTGGTGTCGCGACGTGGGCGGGGCCGACTGGAGAGCCCGCCCTGTAACCGGTATGCTGGCGACTGGAGCGTGTGTGGGCGGGACTTCCTGTCCGGCGGCGATGCGGACTACGACGAGGTGGCAGGGAGCGACAGTGAGGAAGAGGAGGAAGAGAGGGAGGTGAAGAAGGTGGAGTGGACTCAGTACGTAGACGACTTAGTTCTGGACTTTGACGCCCCGTTTACCTGCAGACTGAGTCTCAAAGACTTTGATACGCTGATATCAGACCTGGAGAGAGAGCTGTCCAAACAGATAAACATCTGTCTCTGAGAGGGAGAGGAGAGGAGAGGAGAGGAGAAGAGGGGAGAGGAGAGAGGAGGGGAGGAGAGAGGAGAAGGAGGGGAGGAGAGAGGAGAAGAGGAGGAGGAGGGGAGAGGAGGAGAGGAGAGGAGGAGGAAAGGATGTGAGAGGAGGAGTAGGCAGTAGAAGAGGGGAGATGAGAGGAGAGGATGGGAGGAGGACGGGAGAAAAGGAAAAGCTTCATTTCTGGTGTTTTCTCCGAATGCTGGTTCTCCTACAAACAAGTGACAACATTCTCGTCTTTGATCACACAAGGACACCTTATTTGTAGAGACGTGGACCAGTGAAGTTCTTGACAATTCATTGTTTGTAAAATCCTAGATTCTAATGCCATGTAAGGCTGCAACGCCTGCCAGACTCTGTTATGTTGTCAGTCATGTGTCTTTATTTATTTCTTCCATTTAAGGTCTATTTTTTAAGAAGGATTTGTTGATGTAATTCCAATTATTTATTCTCTAAATTCCAGTGAAGGGTGAAGGAGAGGACTTTAATAATTTTGGATAAAATAATGCATTGAAAATATACAGTACAAAGGTTTGGACACCTACTCATTCAAGGGTTTTTCTTTATTTTTAAAAACTATTTTCTACGATGAAATAACACATATTGAATCACATATGGAATCATGTAGTAACCAAAAAAAGTGTTAATCAAACTATATTTTATTATTTGAGATTCTTCAAAGTCACCATCCTTTGCCTTGATGACAGCTTTGCACACTCTTGGCATTCTCTCAACCAGCTTCACCTGGAATGCTTTTCCCAACAGTCTTGAATGAGTTCATACATATGCTGATCACTTGTTGGCTGCTTTTCCTTCACTCTGCTGTCTAACGCATCCCAAACCATCTCAATTGAGTTGAGGTCGGGTGATTGTGGAGACCAGGTCATCTGATGCAGCACTCCATCACTCTCCTTCTTGGTCAAATAGCCCTTACACAGCCTGGAGGTGTGTTGGGTCATTGTCCTGTTGAAAAACAAATTATAGTTCCACTCAGCGCAAACCAGATTTGATGGCGTATCGCTGCAGAATGCCTTGAATTCTAAACAAATTACAGACAGTGTCACCAGCAAAGCACCCCCACGTCATCACACCACCTCCTCCTCCATGCTTCACGGTGGGAACCACACATGCAGAGATCATCCGTTCACCTACTCTGCGTTTCACAAACACACAGCGGTTGGAACCAAAAAATCTCAAATTAGGACTCCAGACCAAAGGACAGATATCCAACGGTCCAATGTCGTGTTTCTTGGCTCAAGCAAGTCTCTTCTAAATAAAGAAAAACCCCAATAAATAAAAACCCTTGAATGAGTAGGTGTGTCTAAACTTTTGACTGTATATTCAATTAAAATTGATGACATGTCAAAAAAATATATCTTAGTTCAAGTATTAATATGTCTGTTAATCAGATTCCAGGTTGATCTTGAGACCTGATTGTGAATTAATGAACTGAGTTGGATTTAGACACGAGCACAAGCCTTTCAGCTGAATTACAAGACACCAACGACTCACAAAACTGTCTTTCAGCTGAATTACAAGACACCAACGACTCATAAAACTGTCTTTCAGCTGAATTACAAGACACCAACGACTCACAAAACTGTCTTTCAGCTGAATTACAAGACACCAACGACTCATAAAACTGTCTTGCAGCTGAATTACAAGACACCAACGACTCATAAAACTGTCTTTCAGCTGAATTACAAGACACCAACGACTCATAAAACTGTCTTTCAGCTGAATTACAAGACACCAACGACTCATAAAACTGTCTTTCAGCTGAATTACAAGACACCAACGACTCATAAAACTGCCTTTCAGCTGAATTACAAAACACCAACGACTCATAAAACTGCCTTTCAGCTGAATTACAAGACACCAACGACTCATAAAACTGCCTTTCAGCTGAATTACAAGACACCAACGACTCATAAAACTGCCTTGCAGCTGAATTACAAGACACCAACGACTCACAAAACTGTCTTTCAGCTGAATTACAAGACACCAACGACTCACAAAACTGCCTTTCAGCTGAATTACAAGACACCAACGACTCATAAAACAGTCTTTCAGCTGAATTACAAGACACCAACGACTCACAAAACTGCCTTTCAGCTGAATTACAAGACACCAACGACTCATAAAACTGCCTTTCAGCTGAATTACAAGACACCAACGACTCATAAAACTGCCTTTCAGCTGAATTACAAGACACCAACGACTCATAAAACTGTCTTTCAGCTGAATTACAAGACACCAACGACTCACTTTCAGCTGAATTACAAGACACCAACGACTCATAAAACTGTCTTTCAGCTGAATTACAAGACACCAACGACTCATAAAACTGCCTTTCAGCTGAATTACAAGACACCAACGACTCATAAAACTGTCTTTCAGCTGAATTACAAGACACCAACGACTCATAAAACTGTCTTTCAGCTGAATTACAAGACACCAACGACTCATAAAACTGCCTTTCAGCTGAATTACAAGACACCAACGACTCATAAAACTGTCTTTCAGCTGAATTACAGACACCAACGACTCATAAAACTGTCTTTCAGCTGAATTACAAGACACCAACGACTCATAAAACTGTCTTTCAGCTGAATTACAAGACACCAGCGACTCACAAAACTGTCTTTCAGCTGAATTACAAGACGACTCACAAAACCTGAATTTAAACGACTCATAAAACTGTCTTTCAGCTGAATTACAAGACACCAACGACTCATAAAACTGTCTTTCAGCTGAATTACAAGACACCAACGACTCATAAAACTGTCTTTCAGCTGAATTACAAGACACCAACGACTCATAAAACTGTCTTTCAGCTGAATTACAAGACACCAACGACTCATAAAACTGTCTTTCAGCTGAATTACAAGACACCAACGACTCATAAAACTGTCTTTCAGCTGAATTACAAGACACCAACGACTCATAAAACTGTCTTTCAGCTGAATTACAAGACACCAACGACTCATAAAACTGTCTTTCAGCTGAATTACAAGACACCAACGACTCATAAAACTGCCTTTCAGCTGAATTACAAAACACCAACGACTCATAAAACTGCCTTTCAGCTGAATTACAAGACACCAACGACTCATAAAACTGCCTTTCAGCTGAATTACAAGACACCAACGACTCATAAAACTGCCTTTCAGCTGAATTACAAGACACCAACGACTCACAAAACTGCCTTTCAGCTGAATTACAAGACACCAACGACTCATAAAACTGCCTTTCAGCTGAATTACAAGACACCAACGACTCATAAAACTGCCTTTCAGCTGAATTACAAGACACCAACGACTCATAAAACTGTCTTTCAGCTGAATTACAAGACACCAACGACTCATAAAACTGCCTTTCAGCTGAATTACAAGACACCAACGACTCATAAAACTGCCTTTCAGCTGAATTACAAGACACCAACGACTCATAAAACTGCCTTTCAGCTGAATTACAAGACACCAACGACTCATAAAACTGTCTTTCAGCTGAATTACAAGACACCAACGACTCATAAAACTGTCTTTCAGCTGAATTACAAGACACCAACGACTCATAAAACTGTCTTTCAGCTGAATTACAAGACACCAACGACTCATAAAACTGCCTTTCAGCTGAATTACAAGACACCAACGACTCACAAAACTGCCTTTCAGCTGAATTACAAGACACCAACGACTCATAAAACTGTCTTTCAGCTGAATTACAAGACACCAACGACTCATAAAACTGTCTTTCAGCTGAATTACAAGACACCAACGACTCACAAAACTGTCTTTCAGCTGAATTACAAGACACCAACGACTCACAAAACTGTCTTTCAGCTGAATTACAAGACACCAACGACTCATAAAACTGTCTTTCAGCTGAATTACAAGACACCAACGTCTCACAAAACTGCCTTTCAGCTGAATTACAAGACACCAACGACTCACAAAACTGTCTTTCAGCTGAATTACAAGACACCAACGACTCACAAAACTGTCTTTCAGCTGAATTACAAGACACCAACGACTCATAAAACTGCCTTTCAGCTGAATTACAAGACACCAACGACTCATAAAACTGCCTTTCAGCTGAATTACAAGACACCAACGACTCACAAAACTGCCTTTCAGCTGAATTACAAGACACCAACGACTCACAAAACTGCCTTTCAGCTGAATTACAAGACACCAACGACTCATAAAACTGCCTTTCAGCTGAATTACAAGACACCAACGACTCATAAAACTGTCTTTCAGCTGAATTACAAGACACCAACGACTCACAAAACTGCCTTTCAGCTGAATTACAAGACACCAACGACTCACAAAACTGCCTTTCAGCTGAATTACAAGACACAACGACTCATAAAACTGTCTTTCAGCTGAATTACAAGACACCAAAGACACCAACGACTCACAAAACTGCCTTTCAGCTGAATTACAAGAACCTGACTCACAAAACTGCCTTTCAGCTGAATTACAAGACACCAACGACTCACAAAACTGCCTTTCAGCTGAATTACAAGACACCAACGACTCACAAAACTGCCTTTCAGCTGAATTACAAGACACCAACGACTCACAAAACTGCCTTTCAGCTGAATTACAAGACACCAACGACTCACAAAACTGTCTTTCAGCTGAATTACAAGACACCAACGACTCATAAAACTGTCTTGCACTTCTGTACTAAGTAACAATATCGTAATATTTGTATTGATCTGTAATAATGTGTTGTGTTCTGTATTGATCTGTAATAATGTGTTATGTATTGATCTGTAATAATGTGTTATGTTTTGTATTGATCTGCTGGTTACTCTATTATGCATCGTTGCTGTAAACAGCCATGTTATTGTGATATCCGTGCGTCGGTACAATCAAGTTGTAATTTTATTGAAGCCACGGAAGGAATGCAACAGCCATATTTACAGAGGAAGTTGGCTCCCAAAAAAAAAATGTTTACAACTTCCTGTTTTGTTTTGAGTATTTGTGCTGTTTATTGTATAAACAGTATTACATGGTATTGCACATCTACAATAAGCACTTACATGTTGTTGATGTCCTATGCATATCGTAACCCATGTTGTTAAAACACACTATTCTTGTTACAACCGGGCAGTATCATATGTCATACAGTGTTATCAAACCAAAAACAATAAAGTAACAGTGTTATAGTTACGGATGAGTTTGAAGCTGGTCTTCTTCCTGTCCACAGGAGGAACTTGTCTGGGCGAGGAGTTTTCCGTAGCAGCTTTTACGTTACCACATCTGCCTCTACAGTATCTCTTTCTCATAGAGGCCTAGGGGACACCGTGCGCACCACTACATAACACGGTGCCTGCCCGGTAAGCACAGGGAGTTTGCGCAGGTCTCCTACCTGGCGTAGCCATACTCCCTGTTACCCCCCCCAATCATTTTTTGGGGCTGATTCCCGGGCTTCCATCCACGTCGCCGTGCTGCCTCCTCATACCAGCGGCTATCCGCTTTTGCCGCTTCTAGTTCCTCCTTGGGGCGACAATAATCTCCAGGCTGAGCCCAGGGTCCTTTACCGTCCAGTTCCTCCTCCCATGTCCATTTCTCCAGGTGGTGCAGCCTCTCCCACTGCAGCTGCTCCTGCCTGTTGACACGCTGCTTGGTCCGTTGGTGGTGGGTGATTCTGTCACGGTTTTCATATGGTGAAGGAGAGTCGGACCAAACTGCAGCGTGTCGATTGCGATTCATCTTTATTAAACAAATGTTAAATACGATAAAACACAAATACTACAAAACAATAAACAAAATGAAAACCGAAAACAGCCTATACATGTGTCTACTAACCTCAAACAAGGACATCAAGACACTCAGGACAATCACCCACAATACAACCAAAGAATATGGCTGCCTAAATATGGTTCCCAATCAGAGACAACGATAAACACCTAACTCTGATTGAGAACCACTTCAGACAGCCATAGACTTTCCTAGAACACCCTACTAAGCTACGATCCCACTAACATACACACCAAAACCCCCAGACAAAACACAGCACAATACAAAAACTCCATGCCACACCCTGGCCTGACCCTGGCCTGACCCAATACATGAAGAAAAACACAAAATACGTAGAACAGGGCGTGACATATAGAAAACATCATTAGCATTCTATAGAAGACAGATCTGTAGTGGATCCATCCACTAGGAGTTGTTTTATCATGGGGAACTGCTGTCCTCTGTAGTGGATCTGTAGTGGATCCATCCACTAGGAGTTGTTTTATCATCATGGGGAACTGCTGCCCTCTGTAGTGGATCCATCCACTAGGAGTTGTTTTATCATCATGGGGAACTGCTGTCCTCTGTAGTGGATCTGTAGTGGATCCATCCACTAGGAGTTGTTTTATCATCATGGGGAACTGCTGCCCTCTGTAGTGGATCTGTAGTGGATCCATCCACTAGGAGTTGTTTTATCATCATGGGGAACTGCTGCCCTCTGTAGTGGATCCATCCACTAGGAGTTGTTTTATCATCATGGGGAACTGCTGCCCTCTGTAGTGGATCCATCCACTAGGAGTTGTTTTATCATCATGGGGAACTGCTGCTCTCTGTAGTGGATCTGTAGTGGATCCATCCACTAGGAGTTGTTTTATCATCATGGGGAACTGCTGCTCTCTGTAGTGGATCCATCCACTAGGAGTTGTTTTATCATCATGGGGAACTGCTGCCCTCTGTAGTGGATCCATCCACTAGGAGTTGTTTTATCATCATGGGGAACTGCTACCCTCTGTAGTGGATCCATCCACTAGGAGTTGTATATTTTCCTTGGACTCTAAGAGGAGCGTTGTTTAACAGAGCGCAGGTGTATAATACACAAGAAACAGAGGCTGTAAGTTAGAAGCTTATGCTTAACACATCATTCATTAAATAAATATGAGGCTAATAGTGCATTTAATTTATTTCCTGAAAGAGGTAGGCTAGGACAACTATATATACGCTTCCTAATATCGAGCGGCACCCACAGCCTCAAATCGTAGGGGCATAGACTCTACAAGGTGTGGAAAGCGTTCCACAGAGATGCTGGGCCCATGTTGACTCTACAAGGTGTGGAAAGCGTTCCACAGGGATGCTGGTCTATGTTGACTCTACAAGGTGTTGAAAGCGTTCCACAGGGATGCTGGCCCATGTTGACTCTACAAGGTGTGGAAAGCGTTCCACAGGGATGCTGGGCCCATGTTGACTCTACAAGGTGTGGAAAGCGTTCCACAGAGATGCTGGCCCATGTTGACTCTACAACGAGACGAAAGCGTTCCACAGGGATGCTGGTCCATGTTGACTCTACAACGAGACGAAAGCGTTCCACAGAGATGCTGGGCCCATGTTGACTCCAGGGATTCCCACAGTTGTGTCAAGATGGCTGGATGTAGCGTGATCGACTTTGAATGCAGCTGAATCTACTGTAATCAAACGTCAAGCTGTAACACAACGTAACAGGCAATACTTCCTGAAGGCATAAAGGTTTAAAGGTCATCGGTCCCACGTCCATCGGTTCTTATTGCCCTGGTGGGATAAGGTGCCATCTAGTGGTGTAGCGTGGCCCACTTTGAATGGTGTGATACGGCGCCATCTAGTGGTGTAGCGTGGCCCACTTTGAATGGTGTGATACAGCGCCATCTAGTGGTGTAGCGTGGCCCACTTTGAATGGTGTGATACGGTGCCATCTAGTGGTGTAGCGTGACCCACTTTGAATGGTGTGATATGGCGCCATCTAGTGGTGTAGTGTGGCCCACTTTGAATGGTTTTATATGGCGCCATCTAGTGGTGTAGCGTGGCCCACTTTGAATGGTGTGATACGGCGCCATCTAGTGGTGTAGCGTGGCCCACTTTGAATGGTGTGATACGGCGCCATCTAGTGGTGTAGCGTGGCCCACTTTGAATGGTGTGATACGGCGCCATCTAGTGGTGTAGCGTGGCCCACTTTGAATGGTGTGATACGGCGCCATCTAGTGGTGTAGCGTGGCCCACTTTGAATGGTGTGATACGGCGCCATCTAGTGGTGTAGCGTGGCCCACTTTGAATGGTGTGATACGGCGCCATCTAGTGGTGTAGCGTGGCCCACTTTGAATGGTGTGATACGGCGCCATCTAGTGGTGTAGCGTGGCCCACTTTGAATGGTGTGATACGGCGCCATCTAGTGGTGTAGCGTGGCCCACTTTGAATGGTGTGATACGGCGCCATCTAGTGGTGTAGCGTGGCCCACTTTGAATGGTGTGATACGGTGCCATCTAGTGGTGTAGCGTGGCCCACTTTGAATGGTGTGATACGGTGCCATCTAGTGGTGTAGCGTGGCCCACTTTGAATGGTGTGATATGGTGCCATCTAGTGGTGTAGCGTGGCCCACTTTGAATGGTGTGATATGGCTCCATCTAGTGGTGTAGCGTGGCCCACTTTGAATGGTGTGATACGGCGCCATCTAGTGGTGTAGCGTGGCCCACTTTGAATGGTGGGATATGGCGCCATCTAGTGGTGTAGCGTGGCCCACTTTGAATGGTGGGATACGGTGCCATCTAGTGGTGTAGCGTGGCCCACTTTGAATAGTGTGATATGGCTCCATCTAGTGGTGTAGCGTGGCCCACTTTGAATGGTGGGATATGGCGCCATCTAGTGGTGTAGCGTGGCCCACTTTGAATAGTGTGATATGGCTCCATCTAGTGGTGTAGCGTGGCCCACTTTGAATGGTGTGATATGGCTCCATCTAGTGGTGTAGCGTGGCCCACTTTGAATAGTGTGATATGGCTCCATCTAGTGGTGTAGCGTGGCCCACTTTGATTGCAGCAACTAATCATACTAGAATTTGTTTGAAGCTAAATTCATTGATTCTACATACCAAATCTGGAGTCAATATGACTTAAGGTTCATGAGAATTTTTTAATTTTTAAAATTTTATTTAACCTTTATTTAACTAGGCAAGTCAGTTAAGAATAAATTCTTATGTACAATGACGGCCTACCCAGGCCAAACCCGGACGACGCCGGGACAATTGTGCGCTACTCTGTGGGACTCCCAATAACCTGGAATCAAACCAGGGTCTGTAGTGACTCCACTAGCACTGACATACAGTGCCTTAGACCGCTGCGCCACTTCGGGAGCATACTTTATATATATTTTTAGCATTAGCATTTGTGCTAACGTGCATCTATAGGTGTGGTCATATTTGAATGAAGCTACAATTGTTTCTTAAAAACCATTAAAGACTGATAGAATTATCAGCACCTGCGCTGCTGTTTGGGGTTTTAGGCTGGGTTTCTGTACAGTACTTTGTGACATCAGCTGATGTAAGAAGGGCTTTATAAATACATTTGATTGATTAATGAGTCTAAATACAAAATCTGGAGTGAATCTGACCTTCATGATGAGAAGATGATTTTGTAGCCATTAGCCATTAACCATTAGCCATTAGCCATTAGCCATTATCCATTAGCCATTATCCATTAGCCATTAGCCATTAGCGTTACATAGACAAAGAATGAGTGGTTAATAGTTTCCTTGTGTTTTATACTGTCTATCATTACCAAATTCAGCGTGGTTCATGTTTATGACGTCCATGATAGCGATGACAAATTTCACGTTGATAGGCCACTGTGGAGACGATTTACAACGGTTTAAATTGACAGATAAAAAAACTGATTTTTATTTTGGTTTATCAATAACTCAATAACCATATTTTTTGACCTTTAGCTTTTCTCAAAACTAGGTTTAAGACATGTACCATGGGCCTACAATCCACATGTGGTGTCAGTTGGTCCTATGGTTTATGAGAAGAAGATTATCTAAAGCACTTAGCATATTTTAGCATATTAGCATATGTGCTAATATGCATTTACTGGTATAGTGCGGCCATCTTTGAATGCATCAATGCTATTTTCTCAAACTCTTTAAAAAAAAACTATTGTGATGAGTCCAAATACCACATTTGTAGTGAATCTGACTTTGAGAACATGACGTTTTTATGATTATTATGATTATTTTAAGTATTAGTGTAGCAGAGTCAAAAAAAAAAAGTGAATTGTTAATCATTTCTTTTTAAGATACCATTGCTAACATTAACATGGTTCATCATGGTACTGTCTTTAAATGTTTAAAATTGTGAAGTGAATTAACAAAGGATTTAAAATGGACACGTAAAATCTGAATATCCTGAATTCATCAATAACTCAGACATGTCACTTAACTAATTTATCAATAACTATTTTTTATTTTTTATTTATTTATTTAATAAATAAATTTATTTATTTAACCTTTATTTAACCAGGTAGGTCCCGTTGAGAACACCTTTATTTAACCAGGTAGGCCCCGTTGAGAACAAGTTCTCATTTACAATTGCGACCTGGCCAAGATAAAGCAAAGCAGTTCGACAGATACAACGACACAGAGTTACACATGGAGTAAAACAAACATACAGTCAATAATACAGTATAAACAAGTCTATATACAATGTGAGCAAATGAGGTGAGAAGGGAGGTAAAGGCAAAAAAGGCCATGGTGGCAAAGTAAATACAATATAGCAAGTAAAACACTGGAATGGTAGTTTTGCAATGGAAGAATGTGCAAAGTAGAAATAAAAATAATGGGGTGCAAAGGAGCAAAATAAATAAATTAATTAAATACAGTTGGGAAGGAGGTAGTTGTTTGGGCTAAATTATAGGTGGGCTATGTACAGGTGCAGTAATCTGTGAGCTGCTCTGACAGTTGGTGCTTAAAGCTAGTGAGGGAGATAAGTGTTTCCAGTTTCAGAGATTTTTGTAGTTCGTTCCAGTCATTGGCAGCAGAGAACTGGAAGGAGAGGCGGCCAAAGAAAGAATTGGTTTTGGGGGTGACTAGAGAGATATACCTGCTGGAGCGTGTGCTACAGGTGGGAGATGCTATGGTGACCAGCGAGCTGAGATAAGGGGGGACTTTACCTAGCAGGGTCTTGTAGATGACATGGAGCCAGTGGGTTTGGCGACGAGTATGAAGCGAGGGCCAGCCAACGAGAGCGTACAGGTCGCAATGGTGGGTAGTATATGGGGCTTTGGTGACAAAACGGATTGCACTGTGATAGACTGCATCCAATTTGTTGAGTAGGGTATTGGAGGCTATTTTGTAAATGACATCGCCAAAGTCGAGGATTGGTAGGATGGTCAGTTTTACAAGGGTATGTTTGGCAGCATGAGTGAAGGATGCTTTGTTGCGAAATAGGAAGCCAATTCTAGATTTAACTTTGGATTGGAGATGTTTGATATGGGTCTGGAAGGAGAGTTTACAGTCTAACCAGACACCTAAGTATTTGTAGTTGTCCACGTATTCTACGTCAGAGCCGTCCAGAGTAGTGATGTTGGACAGGCGGGTAGGTGCAGGTAGCGATCGGTTGAAGAGCATGCATTTAGTTTTACTTGTATTTAAGAGCAATTGGAGGCCACGGAAGGAGAGTTGTATGGCATTGAAGCTTGCCTGGAGGGTTGTTAACACAGTGTCCAAAGAAGGGCCAGAAGTATACAGAATGGTGTCGTCTGCGTAGAGGTGGATCAGAGACTCACCAGCAGCAAGAGCGACCTCATTGATGTATACAGAGAAGAGAGTCGGTCCAAGAATTGAACCCTGTGGCACCCCCATAGAGACTGCCAGAGGTCCGGACAGCAGACCCTCTGATTTGACACACTGAACTCTATCAGAGAAGTAGTTGGTGAACCAGGCGAGGCAATCATTTGAGAAACCAAGGCTGTCGAGTCTGCCGATGAGGATGTGGTGATTAACAGAGTCGAAAGCCTTGGCCAGATCAATGAATACGGCTGCACAGTAATGTTTCTTATCGATGGCGGTTAAGATATCGTATAGGACCTTGAGCGTGGCTGAGGTGCACCCATGACCAGCTCTGAAACCAGATTGCATAGCAGAGAAGGTATGGTGAGATTCGAAATGGTCGGTAATCTGTTTGTTGACTTGGCTTTCGAAGACCTTAGAAAGGCATGGTAGGATAGCTATAGGTCTGTAGCAGTTTGGGTCAAGAGTGTCCCCCCCTTTGAAGAGGGGGATGACCGCAGATGCTTTCCAATCTTTGGGAATCTCAGACGACACGAAAGAGAGGTTGAACAGGCTAGTAATAGGGGTGGCAACAATTTCGGCAGATAATTTTAGAGAGAAAGGGTCCAGATTGTCTAGCCCGGCTGATTTGTAGGGGTCCAGATTTTGCAGCTCTTTCAGAACATCAGCTGAATGGATTTGGGAGAAGGAGAAATGGGGAAGGCTTGGGCGAGTTGCTGTTGGGGGTGCAGTGCTGTTGACCGGGGTAGGAGTAGCCAGGTGGAAAGCATGGCCACCAGCCGTAGAAAAATGCTTATTGTAATTCTCAATTATGGTGGATTTATCAGTGGTGACAGTGTTTCCTATCTCCAGTGCAGTGGGCAGCTGAGAGGTGTTCTTATTCTCCATGGACTTTACAGTGTCCCAGAACTTTTTTGAGTTAGTGTTGCAGGAAGCAAATTTCTGCTTGAAAAAGCTAGCCTTGGCTTTTCTAACTGCCTGTGTATAATGGTTTCTAGCTTCCCTGAACAGCTGCATATCACGGGGGCTGTTCGATGCTAATGCAGAACGCCATAGGATGTTTTTGTGTTGGTTAAGGGCAGTCAGGTCTGGGGAGAACCAAGGGCTATATCTGTTCCTGGTTCTAAATTTCTTGAATGGGGCATGTTTATTTAAGATGGTTAGGAAGGCATTTAAAAAAAATACCCAGGCATCCTCTACTGACGGGATGAGATCAATATCCTTCCAGGATACCCCGGCCAGGTCGATTAGAAAGGCCTGCTCGCTGAAGTGTTTCAGGGAGCGTTTTACAGTGATGAGTGGAGGTCGTTTGACCGCTGACCCATTACGGATGCAGGCAATGAGGCAGTGATCGCTGAGATCTTGGTTGAAGACAGCAGAGGTGTATTTAGGGGAAGTTGGTTAGGATGATATCTATGAGGGTGCCCGTGTTTAAGGCTTTGGGGAGGTACCTGGTAGGTTCGTTGATAATTTGTGTGAGATTGAGGGCATCAAGTTTAGATTGTAGGATGGCTGGGGTGTTAAGCATGTTCCAGTTTAGGTCGCCTAGCAGCACGAGCTCTGAAGATAGATGGGGGGCAATCAGTTCACATATGGTGTCCAGAGCACAGCTGGGGGCAGAGGGTGGTCTATAGCAGGCGGCAACGGTGAGAGACTTGTTTTTAGAGAGGTGGATTTTTAAAAGTAGAAGTTCAAATTGTTTGGGTACAGACCTGGATAGTAGGACAGAACTCTGCAGGCTATCTTTGCAGTAGATTGCGACACCGCCCCTTTGGCAGTTCTATCTTGTCTGAAAATGTTGTAGTTTGGAATTAAAATTTCTGAATTTTTGGTGGTCTTCCTAAGCCACGATTCAGACACAGCTAGAACATCCGGGTTGGCAGAGTGTGCTAAAGCAGTGAATAGAACAAACTTAGGGAGGAGGCTTCTAATGTTAACATGCATGAAACCAAGGCACTGCAGGGCCTGGATTCACCTCTACATCGCCAGAGGAACATAGGAGGAGTAGAATAAGGGTGTGGCTAAAAGCAATAAGAATTGGTCGTCTAGAACGTCTGGAACAGAGAGTAAAAGGAGGTTTCTGGGGGCGATAAAATAGCATCAAGGTATAATGTACATACAAAGGTATGGTAGGATGTGAATACAGTGGAGGTAAACCTAGGTATTGAGTGATGAAGAGAGAGATATTGTCTCTAGAAACATAATTGAAACCAGGAGATGTCATTGCATGTGTGGGTGGTGGAACTAATAGGTTGGATAAGGTATAGTGAGCAGGACTAGAGGCTCTACAGTGAAATAAGCCAATAAACACTAACCAGAACAGCAATGGACAAGACATATTGACATGAAGGAGAGGCATCCTTAGTCGAGTGATCAAAAGGGTCCAGGGAGTGGAGAGGTTGGTTTGGGGGTCACGGCGATTTAGACAGCTAGCCAGGACATCGGTAGCAAGCTAGCATAGGATGGAGGTCTGTTATTAGCCACCTCTTGCGTTCCGTCAGTAGATTAGTGGGGTTCCGTGTGGTAGAGGGGATTAGTCCAAATCACACAACAACAACAAAAATAAAAACAATAGATATAGTTATAGAGGCCCAAGAAGAAACATAGTAATAATAAAAATAAATAAATTGTCCGATTGTCTATTCTGAGAGCATCCGGTAAGACAGCTAACGGTTAGCAGGCCGCAGATGGGCGTTCAGGTAACGTCGCGACGGAGGAGCCAGCCGGATCTCCTTCGGGTAGATAACGTCGGCAGTCCAGTTGTGAAGGCCCGGTGGGGCTCCGCGTAGGCAGTAAAACGGGTCCGGATAGGTGACTGCAGCCCAGGAGTGATTGATGGAACTCAGGAGTGATTGACAGAGCTGGCCGGTATGTTCCGTTCCGAGCCGCGCTGCGCTGCGCCGTACAAAACTGGCGATAGATTTTCGAGCTAAAGGATAGCTGATGACCACAAACCGTGGTTAGCTGAATACTAACGATTTGCCAGTAAAGAAGCTAACTAGCTTCTGAACTAGCTTCTGATTAGCTTCTGGATTAGCTTCTGGGCTAGCTTCTGGCTAGCTCCTGGCTAGCTTCTGGCTAGTTTCTGGCTAGCTTCTTGGAGTTTCTGGCTAGCTTCTTGGAGTTTCTGGCTAGCTTCTTGGAGGATTACAGATTTGAGGTCAATAATACGTATTTATACATATCAATTGGTGAGGCAGGTTGCAGGAGAGTGTATTGAAGATGAGTTGATGGAAAATAAAAATAAAATGTATGTGAAAAAAGTTATATATATATATATACACGACACGACAAGACGAGGACAAAAGACGTCTGAACTGCTATGACATCTCGGTTACGCCATCACTTAACTAATATATCAATAACTCATATCACTTCACTAATATATCAATAACTCATGTCACTTAACTAATGTATCAATAACTCATATCACTTAACTAATATATCAATAACTCAGACATATCACTTAACTAATATATCAATAACTCATGTCACTTAACTAATGTATCAATAACTCATATCACTTAACTAATATATCAATAACTCAGACATATCACTTAACTAATGTATCAATAACTCATATCACTTCACTAATATATCAATAACTCATGTCACTTAACTAATGTATCAATAACTCATATCACTTACCTAATATATCAATAACTCATATCACTTAACTAATGTATCAATAACTCAGACATATCACTTCACTAATATATCAATAACTCAGACATGTCACTTAACTAATGTATCAATAACTCATATCACTTAACTAATGTATCAATAACTCATATCACTTAACTAATATATCAATAACTCATATCACTTCACTAATATATCAATAACTCAGACATGTCACTTCACTAATATATCAATAACTCAGACATGTCACTTCCCTAATATATCAATAACTCAGACATATCACTTCACTAATATATCAATAACTCAGACATGTCACTTAACTAATGTATCAATAACTCATATCACTTAACTAATATATCAATAACTCAGACATATCACTTAACTAATGTATCAATAACTCATATCACTTAACTAATGCCTTAGCTTTTCTCAAACTAAGTTAAGAGATGTACCATGGGCCTACATACCGTGCTAATTCTGTGTAATTCATGGTTCATGAAGAGAAGAGCGTTTTTCAAAGCTTTTCCATACATTTCCAAGATCTATCCTGACGGGCTTTATGGGCCTTTGATGCAAATTTGTTCACCATGAAGGAAGAACCTACGTGCCAAAGTTTCAAGTCTCTAGGTCAAACAGGATGGCGAATATGCGTCACCTTTAGGCCAATCGGTGCTATTATTTTTGACCAAGTTACTAATGTGCCACTCAAGGACATTCAGAGACTTGTCCCGAAGCCACTCCTGCGTTATCTTGGCTGTGTGTTTAGGGTCGTTGTCCTGTTGGAAGATGAACCTTCACCCCTAGTCTGAGGTCCTGAGTGTTCTGGAGCAGGTTTTTAATCAAGGATCTCTCTGTACTTTGCTCCATTTCATCTTTCCCTCGATCCTGACTAGTCTCCCAGTCCCTGCCGCTGAAAAACATCCCCACAGCATGATGCTGCCACCACCATGTTTTCATCGTAGGGATGGTGCCAGGTTTCCTCCAGACGTGACGCTTGGCATTCAGGCCAAAGAGTTCAATCTTGGTTTCATCAGACCAGAGAATCTTGTTTCTCATGGTCTGAGAGTCTTTAGGTGCCTTTTTGCAAACTCCAAGCGGGCTGTCATGTGCCTTTTACTGAGGAGTGGCTTCCGCCTGGCCACTCTACCATAAATGTCTGATTGGTGGAGTGCTGCAGAGATGGTTGTTCTTCTGGAAGGTTTTCCCATCTCCACAGAGGAACTCTAGAGCTCGGTCAGAGTGACCATCGGGACCTTGGTCACCTACCTGACCAAGGCCCTTCTTTCCCAATTGCTCAGTTTAGCCAGGCGACCAGCTCTAGGGAGAGTTTTGGTGGTTCCAAACTCCTTCCATTTAAGAATGATGGAGGCCACTGTGTTCTTGGGGACCTTCAATGCTGCAGAATGATGGAGGCCACTGTGTTCTTGGGGACCTTCAATGCTGCAG
This sequence comes from Oncorhynchus nerka, assembly GCF_034236695.1. Lineage (NCBI taxonomy): Eukaryota > Metazoa > Chordata > Actinopteri > Salmoniformes > Salmonidae > Oncorhynchus > Oncorhynchus nerka. The sequence goes on from NC_088405.1 coordinate 4,342,469, forward strand.
AATGATGGAGGCCACTGTGTTCTTGGGGACCTTCAATGCTGCAGAATGATGGAGGCCACTGTGTTCTTGGGGACCTTCAATGCTGCAGAATGATGGAGGCCACTGTGTTCTTGGGGACCTTCAATGCTGCAGAATGATGGAGGCCACTGTGTTCTTGGGGACCTTCAATGCTGCAGAATGATGGCCACTGTGTTCTTGGGGACCTTCAATGCTGCAGAATGATGGAGGCCACTGTGTTCTTGGGGACCTTCAATGCTGCAGAATGATGGAGGCCACTGTGTTCTTGGGGACCTTCAATGCTGCAGAATGATGGAGGCCACGGTGTTCTTGGGGACCTTCAATGCTGCAGAATGATGGAGGCCACTGTGTTCTTGGGGACCTTCAATGCTGCAGACATGTTTTGGTACCTTCTGTGCCTCGACACAATCCTGTCTCAGATCTCAACAGACAATTCCTTCGACCTCATGGCTTAGTTTTTGCTCTGACATTCACTGTTAACTGTGGGACCTTTATATAGACAGGTGTGTGCCTTTCTAAATCATGTCCAATCAATTGAATTTACCACAGGTGGACTCCAATCAAGTTGTAGAAACATCTCAAGGATGATCAATGGAAACAGGATGCACCTGAGCTCAATTTCAAGTCTCATAGCAAAGGGTCTGAATACTTATGTAAATAAGGTATTTCTGTTCAACAAATTTGCCAAAAACCTGTTTTCGCTTTGTCATTATAGGGTATTGTGTGTAGATTGCTGAGGATATTGTTTTACGTAATCCATTTTAGAATAAGGCTGTAACGTACCAAAATGTGGGAAGAGTCAACAGGGTCTGAATACTTTCCCGAAGGCTCTGGATTCAACTCCATGGTCTCATCAGGAAGACAGTCACCACTCGGTGCAACCAGTAATAGACTCTCATTCTGAATGATCACACAACGGAGGACAATTTCTTATTGGTCACTGTGACACACGACACCCAACTATAACTAGTAGGTACATTCTCTGCCTGGACAACTGCTGCAGGGCAGTCCAAGGACAGCAAGGGACAGACAGACACTCGGAGAGAGAGAGAGAGAGAGAGAGAGAGAGAGAGAGAGAGAGAGACAGAGAGAGAGACAGACACAGAGAGAGAGAGAGAGAGAGAGAGAGAGAGAGAGAGAGAGAGAGACAGACACAGAGAGCGAGAGAGAGAGAGAGAGAGACAGAGAGAGAGAGAGAGAGAGAGAGAGAGAGAGAGAGAGAGAGAGAGAGAGAGAGATAGACACAGAGAGAGAGAGAGATAGACACAGAGAGAGAGAGAGAGAGGGAGAGAGAGGGAGAGAGAAAGAGAGAGAGAGAGACAGAGAGAGAGAGAGAGAGAGATAGACACAGAGAGAGAGAGAGAGGAGAGAGAGAGAGAGAGAGAGAGAGAGAGAGAGAGATAGACACAGAGAGAGAGAGGAGAGAGAGAGAGGGAGAGAGAAAGAGAGAGAGAGAGACAGAGAGAGAGAGAGAGATAGACACAGAGAGAGAGAGAGATAGACACAGAGAGAGAGAGAGAGAGAGAGAGGGAGAGAGAGGGAGAGAGAAAGAGAGAGAGAGAGACAGAGAGAGAGAGAGAGAGAGAGATAGACACAGAGAGAGAGAGAGGAGAGAGAGAGAGGGAGAGAGAGAGAGAGAGAGAGAGAGGGAGGACACTGACTGACTGATCAGCTTTCTGACTCCAAATCCCCCCAACACATCTTCAAGCTGCAGCAGTGACTTCAGGAGAAGAAACTCACACAAAAGGTTTTTTGTCCTTGTCTTGTCTCCTGTTCACCACCTGTTGTCCTGTAGTCAGGTGTTCTAGAGCTTCATGATGCAGACGATGCAGAGCCAGACGATGCAGAACCAGACGATGCAGAACCAGACGATGCAGAGCAAGACGATGCAGAACCAGACGATGCAGAACCAGACGATGCAGAGCAAGACGATGCAGAACCAGACGATGCAGAGCCAGATGATGCAGACATCAGTAGACTATAATAATGGATACACGATGCAGACATCAGTAGACTATAATAATGGATACACGATGCAGATGCAGGAACAGCAGAATAATGACTACACCATCCAGGATGACGAGTGGGACAGAGACCTGCTCCTGGACCCGGCCTGGGAGAAACAGCAGAGAAAGGTTAGATCCTTCACTATTTGGTATATCCTAA
>NC_088405.1:4349652-4398028 GCF_034236695.1 Oncorhynchus nerka
ACTATGGGGAGCTGCTATGTTAAACCCTGGAGGGGTCGTAACTATGGGGAGCAGCTATGTTAAACCCTGGAGGGGTCGTAACTATGGGGAGCAGCTATGTTAAACCCTGGAGGGGTCGTAACTATGGGGAGCAGCTATGTTAATCCCTGGAGGGGTCGTAACTATGGGGAGCAGCTCTGTTAAACCCTGGAGGGGTCTTAACTATGGGGAGCAGCTATATTAAACCCTGGAGGGGTCGTAACTATGGGGAGCAGCTATGTTAAACCCTGGAGGGGTCTTAACTATGGGGAGCAGCTATGTTAAACCCTGGAGGGGTCTTAACTATGGGGAGCAGCTATGTTAAACCCTGGAGGGGTCTTAACTATGGGGAGCAGCTATGTTAAACCCTGGAGGGGTCTTAACTATGGGGAGCAGCTATGTTAAACCCTGGAGGGGTCTTAACTATGGGGAGCAGCTATGTTAAACCCTGGAGGGGTCTTAACTATGGGGAGCAGCTATGTTAAACCCTGGAAGGGTCGTAACTATGGGGAGCAGCTATGTTAACTATGGGGAAAGCACGTCCGCATTACCAGGTCATTGTATTTCAGGATCTGGGTTCTGACAATGGAGACTTATAGTTCTGGTAGACTATTTTTGTCCCAACAGTATCTGTTCAAACCAGTGTCCCAAATGGCACCCTATTCTCTACAGTCCACTACTGTAGACCAGGGCTGGTCAAAAGTAGTGCACTATTATAAGGGAATAGGGTGCCATTTGGGACCCAAAAAAACAAATGTTCCTGCTAACACAACTGTGTTAAGGATTACTGTACGTTTTATGCATAATAAATGAGCTGCATAACAAACACAATATTCGATTGAATATGGTGCTGTCCAGCTGTCCAATATGGTGCTGTCCAGATGTCCAATATGGTGCTGTCCAGATGTCCAATATGGTGCTGTCCAGCTGTCCAATATGGTGTTGTCCAGCTGTCCAGCTGTCCAGCTGTCCAATATGGTGCTGTCCAGCTGTCCAATATGGTGTTGTCCAGATGTCCAATATGGTGCTGTCCAGCTGTCCAATATGGTGCTGTCCAGCTGTCCAATATGGTGCTGTCCAGATGTCCAATATGGTGCTGTCCAGCTGTCCAATATGGTGCTGTCCAGCTGTCCAATATGGTGTTGTCCAGCTGTCCAATATGGTGCTGTCCAGCTGTCCAATATGGTGCTGTCCAGCTGTCCAATATGGTGTTGTCCAGCTGTCCAATATGGTGTTGTCCAGCTGTCCAATATGGTGTTGTCCAGCTGTCCAATATGGTGCTGTCCAGCTGTCCAATATGGTGCTGTCCAGCTGTCCAATATGGTGCTGTCCAGCTGTCCAATATGGTGCTGTCCAGCTGTCCAATATGGTGCTGTCCAGCTGTCCAATATGGTGCTGTCCAGCTGTCCAATATGGTGCTGTCCAGCTGTCCAATATGGTGCTGTCCAGCTGTCCAATATGGTGTTGTCCAGCTGTCCAATATGGTGCTGTCCAGCTGTCCAATATGGTGTTGTCCAGCTGTCCAATATGGTGCTGTCCAGCTGTCCAATATGGTGCTGTCCAGCTGTCCAATATGGTGCTGTCCAGCTGTCCAATATGGTGCTGTCCAGCTGTCCAATATGGTGCTGTCCAGCTGTCCAATATGGTGCTGTCCAGCTGTCCAATATGGTGCTGTCCAGCTGTCCAATATGGTGCTGTCCAGCTGTCCAATATGGTGTTGTCCAGCTGTCCAATATGGTGCTGTCCAGCTGTCCAATATGGTGCTGTCCAGCTGTCCAATATGGTGCTGTCCAGCTGTCCAATATGGTGCTGTCCAGCTGTCCAATATGGTGCTGTCCAGCTGTCCAATATGGTGCTGTCCAGCTGTCCAATATGGTGCTGTCCAGCTGTCCAATATGGTGCTGTCCAGCTGTCCAATATGGTGTTGTCCAGCTGTCCAATATGGTGCTGTCCAGCTGTCCAATATGGTGCTGTCCAGCTGTCCAATATGGTGTTGTCCAGCTGTCCAATATGGTGCTGTCCAGCTGTCCAATATGGTGCTGTCCAGCTGTCCAATATGGCTGTTGTCCAGCTGTCCAATATGGTGCTGTCCAGCTGTCCAATATGGTGCTGTCCAGCTGTCCAATATGGTGTTGTCCAGCTGTCCAATATGGTGCTGTCCAGCTGTCCAATATGGTGCTGTCCAGCTGTCCAATATGGTGCTGTCCAGCTGTCCAATATGGTGCTGTCCAGCTGTCCAATATGGTGCTGTCCAGCTGTCCAATATGGTGCTGTCCAGCTGTCCAATATGGTGCTGTCCAGCTGTCCAATATGGTGCTGTCCAGCTGTCCAATATGGTGCTGTCCAGCTGTCCAATATGGTGCTGTCCAGCTGTCCAATATGGTGCTGTCCAGCTGTCCAATATGGTGTTGTCCAGCTGTCCAATATGGTGCTGTCCAGCTGTCCAATATGGTGTTGTCCAGCTGTCCAATATGGTGCTGTCCAGCTGTCCAATATGGTGCTGTCCAGCTGTCCAATATGGTGCTGTCCAGCTGTCCAATATGGTGCTGTCCAGCTGTCCAATATGGTGCTGTCCAGCTGTCCAATATGGTGCTGTCCAGCTGTCCAATATGGTGCTGTCCAGCTGTCCAATATGGTGTTGTCCAGCTGTCCAATATGGTGTTGTCCAGCTGTCCAATATGGTGCTGTCCAGCTGTCCAATATGGTGTTGTCCAGCTGTCCAATATGGTGTTGTCCATGGTGCTGTCCAATATGGTGTTGTCCAGCTGTCCAATATGGTGTTGTCCAGCTGTCCAATATGGTGTTGTCCAGCTGTCCAATATGGTGTTGTCCAGCTGTCCAATATGGTGCTGTCCAGCTGTCCAATATGGTGCTGTCCAGCTGTCCAATATGGTGCTGTCCAGCTGTCCAATATGGTGTTGTCCAGCTGTCCAATATGGTGTTGTCCAGCTGTCCAATATGGTGTTGTCCAGCTGTCCAATATGGTGCTGTCCAGTTGTCCAATATGGTGCTGTCCAGATGTCCAATATGGTGCTGTCCAGTTGTCCAATATGGTGTTGTCCAGCTGTCCAATATGGTGTTGTCCAATATGGTGCTGTCCAGCTGTCCAATATGGTGCTGTCCAGCTGTCCAATATGGTGCTGTCCAGCTGTCCAATATGGTGCTGTCCAGCTGTCCAATATGGTGCTGTCCAGCTGTCCAATATGGTGTTGTCCAGCTGTCCAATATGGTGTTGTCCAGCTGTCCAATATGGTGTTGTCCAATATGGTGTTGTCCAGCTGTCCAATATGGTGTTGTCCAGCTGTCCAATATGGTGTTGTCCAGCTGTCCAATATGGTGTTGTCCAGCTGTCCAATATGGTGTTGTCCAATATGGTGTTGTCCGGCTGTCCAATATGGTGCTGTCCAGCTGTCCAATATGGTGCTGTCCAGCTGTCCAATATGGTGCTGTCCAGCTGTCCAATATGGTGTTGTCCAGCTGTCCAATATGGTGTGTCCAGCTGTCCAATATGGTGTTGTCCAGCTGTCCAATATGGTGCTGTCCAGCTGTCCAATATGGTGTTGTCCAGCTGTCCAATATGGTGCTGTCCAGCTGTCCAATATGGTGCTGTCCAGCTGTCCAATATGGTGTTGTCCAGTTGTCCAATATGGTGTTGTCCAGCTGTCCAATATGGTGCTGTCCAGCTGTCCAATATGGTGCTGTCCAGTTGTCCAATATGGTGCTGTCCAGCTGTCCAATATGGTGCTGTCCAGCTGTCCAATATGGTGTTGTCCAGCTGTCCAATATGGTGCTGTCCAGCTGTCCAATATGGTGTTGTCCAGCTGTCCAATATGGTGCTGTCCAGCTGTCCAATATGGTGCTGTCCAGCTGTCCAATATGGTGCTGTCCAGTTGTCCAATATGGTGCTGTCCAGCTGTCCAATATGGTGTTGTCCAGCTGTCCAATATGGTGTTGTCCAATATGGTGTTGTCCAGCTGTCCAATATGGTGTTGTCCAGCTGTCCAATATGGTGTTGTCCAATATGGTGCTGTCCAGCTGTCCAATATGGTGTTGTCCAGCTGTCCAATATGGTGTTGTCCAATATGGTGTTGTCCAGCTGTCCAATATGGTGTTGTCCAGCTGTCCAATATGGTGTTGTCCAGCTGTCCAATATGGTGTTGTCCAGCTGTCCAATATGGTGTTGTCCAATATGGTGTTGTCCAGCTGTCCAATATGGTGCTGTCCAGCTGTCCAATATGGTGTTGTCCAGCTGTCCAATATGGTGTTGTCCAATATGGTGTTGTCCAGCTGTCCAATATGGTGTTGTCCAGTTGTCCAATATGGTGTTGTCCAGCTGTCCAATATGGTGTTGTCCAATATGGTGCTGTCCAGCTGTCCAATATGGTGTTGTCCAGCTGTCCAATATGGTGTTGTCCAGTTGTCCAATATGGTGTTGTCCAGCTGTCCAATATGGTGTTGTCCAGCTGTCCAATATGGTGTTGTCCAGCTGTCCAATATGGTGTTGTCCAATATGGTGTTGTCCAGCTGTCCAATATGGTGTTGTCCAGTTGTCCAATATGGTGTTGTCCAATATGGTGTTGTCCAGCTGTCCAATATGGTGTTGTCCAGCTGTCCAATATGGTGTTGTCCAGCTGTCCAATATGGTGCTGTCCAGCTGTCCAATATGGTGTTGTCCAGCTGTACAATATGGTGTTGTCCAATATGGTGTTGTCCAGCTGTCCAATATGGTGTTGTCCAGTTGTCCAATATGGTGTTGTCCAGCTGTCCAATATGGTGTTGTCCAGTCCAGCTGTCCAATATGGTGTTGTCCAGCTGTCCAATATGGTGTTGTCCAGTTGTCCAATATGGTGTTGTCCAGCTGTCCAATATGGTGTTGTCCAGCTGTCCAATATGGTGTTGTCCAGCTGTCCAATATGGTGTTGTCCAATATGGTGTTGTCCAGCTGTCCAATATGGTGTTGTTCAGTTGTCCAATATGGTGTTGTCCAATATGGTGTTGTCCAGCTGTCCAATATGGTGTTGTCCAGCTGTCCAATATGGTGTTGTCCAGCTGTCCAATATGGTGTTGTCCAGCTGTCCAATATGGTGTTGTCCAATATGGTGTTGTCCAGCTGTCCAATATGGTGTTGTCCAGTTGTCCAATATGGTGTTGTCCAGCTGTCCAATATGGTGTTGTCCAATATGGTGCTGTCCAGCTGTCCAATATGGTGTTGTCCAGCTGTCCAATATGGTGTTGTCCAGTTGTCCAATATGGTGTTGTCCAGCTGTCCAATATGGTGTTGTCCAGCTGTCCAATATGGTGTTGTCCAGCTGTCCAATATGGTGTTGTCCAATATGGTGTTGTCCAGCTGTCCAATATGGTGTTGTCCAGTTGTCCAATATGGTGTTGTCCAATATGGTGTTGTCCAGCTGTCCAATATGGTGTTGTCCAGCTGTCCAATATGGTGTTGTCCAGCTGTCCAATATGGTGTTGTCCAGCTGTCCAATATGGTGTTGTCCAGCTGTCCAATATGGTGTTGTCCAGCTGTCCAATATGGTGTTGTCCAGCTGTCCAATATGGTGTTGTCCAATATGGTGTTGTCCAGCTGTCCAATATGGTGTTGTCCAGCTGTCCAATATGGTGTTGTCCAATATGGTGTTGTCCAGCTGTCCAATATGGTGTTGTCCAGTTGTCCAATATGGTGTTGTCCAGCTGTCCAATATGGTGTTGTCCAATATGGTGTTGTCCAGCTGTCCAATATGGTGTTGTCCAGTTGTCCAATATGGTGTTGTCCAGCTGTCCAATATGGTGTTGTCCAGCTGTCCAATATGGTGTTGTCCAGCTGTCCAATATGGTGTTGTCCAATATGGTGTTGTCCAGCTGTCCAATATGGTGCTGTCCAGTTGTCCAATATGGTGTTGTCCAGCTGTCCAATATGGTGTTGTCCAGCTGTCCAATATGGTGTTGTCCAATATGGTGTTGTCCAGCTGTCCAATATGGTGTTGTCCAGCTGTCCAATATGGTGTTGTCCAGCTGTCCAATATGGTGTTGTCCAGTTGTCCAATATGGTGTTGTCCAGCTGTCCAATATGGTGTTGTCCAGCTGTCCAATATGGTGTTGTCCAGTTGTCCAATATGGTGTTGTCCAGCTGTCCAATATGGTGTTGTCCAGCTGTCCAATATGGTGTTGTCCAGTTGTCCAATATGGTGTTGTCCAGCTGTCCAATATGGTGTTGTCCAGCTGTCCAATATGGTGTTGTCCAGTTGTCCAATATGGTGTTGTCCAGCTGTCCAATATGGTGTTGTCCAGCTGTCCAATATGGTGTTGTCCAGATGTCCAATATGGTGTTGTCCAATATGGTGTTGTCCAATATGGTGTTGTCCAGCTGTCCAATATGGTGTTGTCCAGCTGTCCAATATGATGTTGTCCAGTTGTCCAATATGGTGTTGTCCAGCTGTCCAATATGGTGTTGTCCAGATGTCCAATATGGTGTTGTCCAATATGGTGTTGTCCAGCTGTCCAATATGGTGTTGTCCAGTTGTCCAATATGGTGTTGTCCAGCTGTCCAATATGGTGTTGTCCAATATGGTGTTGTCCAGCTGTCCAATATGGTGTTGTCCAGTTGTCCAATATGGTGTTGTCCAGCTGTCCAATATGGTGTTGTCCAGCTGTCCAATATGGTGTTGTCCAGCTGTCCAATATGGTGTTGTCCAATATGGTGTTGTCCAGCTGTCCAATATGGTGCTGTCCAGTTGTCCAATATGGTGTTGTCCAGCTGTCCAATATGGTGTTGTCCAGCTGTCCAATATGGTGTTGTCCAATATGGTGTTGTCCAGCTGTCCAATATGGTGTTGTCCAGCTGTCCAATATGGTGTTGTCCAGCTGTCCAATATGGTGTTGTCCAGTTGTCCAATATGGTGTTGTCCAGCTGTCCAATATGGTGTTGTCCAGCTGTCCAATATGGTGTTGTCCAGTTGTCCAATATGGTGTTGTCCAGCTGTCCAATATGGTGTTGTCCAGCTGTCCAATATGGTGTTGTCCAGTTGTCCAATATGGTGTTGTCCAGCTGTCCAATATGGTGTTGTCCAGCTGTCCAATATGGTGTTGTCCAGTTGTCCAATATGGTGTTGTCCAGCTGTCCAAATGGTGTTGTCCAGCTGTCCAATATGGTGTTGTCCAGATGTCCAATATGGTGTTGTCCAATATGGTGTTGTCCAATATGGTGTTGTCCAGCTGTCCAATATGGTGTTGTCCAGCTGTCCAATATGATGTTGTCCAGTTGTCCAATATGGTGTTGTCCAGCTGTCCAATATGGTGTTGTCCAGATGTCCAATATGGTGTTGTCAATATGGTGTTGTCCAATATGGTGTTGTCCAGCTGTCCAATATGGTGTTGTCCAGTTGTCCAATATGGTGTTGTCCAGCTGTCCAATATGGTGTTGTCCAGCTGTCCAATATGGTGTTGTCCAGATGTCCAATATGGTGTTGTCCAATATGGTGTTGTCCAATATGGTGTTGTCCAGCTGTCCAATATGGTGTTGTCCAGTTGTCCAATATGGTGTTGTCCAGTTGTCCAATATGGTGTTGTCCAGCTGTCCAATATGGTGTTGTCCAATATGGTGTTGTCCAGCTGTCCAATATGGTGTTGTCCAGATGTCCAATATGGTGTTGTCCAGTTGTCCAATATGGTGTTGTCCAGCTGTCCAATATGGTGTTGTCCAATATGGTGTTGTCCAGCTGTCCAATATGGTGTTGTCCAGCTGTCCAATATGGTGTTGTCCAGCTGTCCATAAATATTTGGACTTTGCCCCAGTTATTATAATTATAGCTGTCTACCACCGCATATTGGAGTTGCCATTGAATCATGTATATGAGCAGAAAGTGCTTTTAGCTTGAATTTGAGGGTATTTACATCCAAATCGGGTGAAAGGTTGTAGGAATTACATCACATTTAATATGTCCCCCCTTTTAAAGGGCCCAAAAGTAATTGGACAATTGCCTGCTCAGGTATTCCATGGCCAGGTGTGTTATTCCTCATTAGTTCATTTACAAGTAAGCAGATAAAAGGTCAAGCGTGACATTTGCATTGGGAATCTGTTACTGTTTTAACCCTCAATATGAAGTCCAGAGAGCCGTCACTGCCAGTGAAGCAAGACATTACTGGGCTGAAAAATCAAAAACAAACCCCTCAGAGAGACAGCAAAAACATGAGGTCCAAATCAACTATTTGGTACATTCTTTAATAAACAGAAAGAACACACTGGTGAGCTCAGGAACTAAAAGGCCCAGAAGAACAACAGAAAACAACTGTGGTGAATGACAGAATCATTCTTTCCATGGAGAAGAAAAACCCCTTTTCACAACAGTCGGCCAGATCAAGAACAGCCTCCAGGAGGCAGACGTATCTGTGTCAAAGTCAACAACCAAGAGAAGACTTCACCAGAGTAAATACAGAGGGTTTACCACAAGACTGCAAACCTCAAAAACAGGAAGACCACATTAGAGTTTGCCATAAAAACATGTGAAAAATCATTTCAAAAGCCTGTACAGTTCTGGAACAACATCCGGATGAGAGATGAGACAAAGATCAACTTGTACCAGAACGATGGGAAGAGAAGAGAATGGAGAAGCATAACTAACACCTGTGAAGCATGGAGGAGGTGGTGTTATGGCGTGGGAACGTACGGCTGCCGATGGAACTGGTTCCCTTGTATTTAGTGAAAACATAACACCTCACCTGTGAAGCATGAAGGAGGTGGTGTTATGGCGTGGGAACGTACAGCTGACGATGGAACTGGTTCCCTTGTATTTAGAGAAAGCATAACACCTCATCTGTGAAGCATGGAGGAGGTGGTGTTATGGCGTGGGAACGTACGGCTGACGATGGAACTGGTTCCCTTGTATTTAGAGAAAGCATAACACCTCATCTGTGAAGCATGGAGGAGGTGGTGTTATGGCGTGGGAACGTACAGCTGACGATGGAACTGGTTCCCTTGTATTTAGAGAAAGCATAACACCTCATCTGTGAAGCATGGAGGAGGTGGTGTTATGGCGTGGGAACGTACGGCTGCCGATGGAACTGGTTCCCTTGTATTTAGAGAAAGCATAACACCTCATCTGTGAAGCATGGATGAGGTGGTGTTATGGCGTGGGAACGTACGGCTGCCGATGGAACTGGTTCCCTTGTATTTATAGAAAGCATAACACCTCATCTGTGAAGCATGGAGGAGGTGGTGTTATGGCGTGGGAACGTAAGGCTGCCGATGGAACTGGTTCCCTTGTATTTAGAGAAAGCATAACACCTCATCTGTGAAGCATGGAGGAGGTGGTGTTATGGCGTGGGAACGTAAGGCTGCCGATGGAACTGGTTCCCTTGTATTTAGAGAAAGCATAACACCTCATCTGTGAAGCATGGAGGAGGTGGTGTTATGGCGTGGGAACGTAAGGCTGCCGATGGAACTGGTTCCCTTGTATTTAGTGACTGCTGATAAAAAAAACAGCACTATGAATTCTGAAGTGTTAATGTTATTATCTGCTCAGATTCAGCCAAATGCTTCAAAACTCATTGGACGGCGCTTCACAGTGCAGATGGACAATGACCCCGGCTAATACTGTGAAAGCAACCCAGTTCTTGTATAAGGCACCTCGGTATCTCTACTTGCACATTCAGCTTCTGCACATTCTACCATTCCAGTGTTTTAATTGCTATATTGTAATTACTTCGCCACCATGAGCCTATTTATTGCCTTACCTCTCTTATCCTACCTCATTTGCACACACTGTATATAGATTTTTCTACTGTATTATTGACTGTATGTTTGTTTTACTCCATGTGTAACTCTGTGTTGTATGTGTCAAACTGCTTTGCTTCATCTTGACCAGGTCGCAGTTGCAAATGAGAACTTGTTCTCAACTAGCCTACCAGGTTACTGATGGATTTTGATGGGGATTGTCACGGATCAATCCGGAACTTTCATTACGCACACCTGTCCCCTATTCCCACTGATTAGTACTTGTATAAGTCCTTTGGTTTCCCTTGTCTGTCCATTATTTGTTCCAATGTCCGTTGGTGCGTGTGAGTACCTGTGCTGTGTGTTTTTGGGCTTTCGTGCCCTTGTGGACATATGATCTCGTCCCGTAGTGTTAATCATCGTGTGTTATTTATTCCTCGCTCTTTTGTTTTGGGATTTCTACCCTGTGTTTTGTTTTACGTGTCTGTTTGGTCTTCGTCCCACCGTGTCTTTATAAAAAAAAAACGTATTACGCATTCCTGCGCCTGTCTCCCGAATCTCTTCATACCAACGTGACAGGGATTGTCTTTTCTTTTTTACACACTGGTGCGTCAATAGACTCTTAATCAGACTATCCCAGTACTGAGTAGGTATTTACTGTTGCTAGTTTCCCTTGTACTAGGAAACATATGGGACGGCAGGTAGCCTAGTGGTTAGAGTGGAGGGACGGCAGGTAGCCTAGTGGTTAGAGTGGAGGGACGGCAGGTAGCCTAGTGGTTAGAGTGTTGGGGCGGCAGGTAGCCTAGTGGTTAGAGTGGAGGGACGGCAGGTAGCCTAGTGGTTAGAGTGTTGGGACGGCAGGTAGCCTAGTGGTTAGAGTGTAGGGGCGGCAGGTAGCCTAGTGGTTAGAGTGTAGGGACGGCAGGTAGCCTAGTGGTTAGAGTGTAGGGGCGGCAGGTAGCCTAGTGGTTAGAGTGTAGGGACGGCAGGTAGCCTAGTGGTTAGAGTGTAGGGACGGCAGGTAGCCTAGTGGTTAGAGTGTTGGGACGGCAGGTAGCCTAGTGGTTAGAGTGTTGGGACGGCAGGTAGCCTAGTGGTTAGAGTGGAGGGACGGCAGGTAGCCTAGTGGTTAGAGTGTAGAGGCGGCAGGGTAGCCTAGGTGGTTAGAGTGTAGGGACGGCAGGTAGCCTAGTGGTTAGAGTGTTGGGACGGCAGGTAGCCTAGTGGTTAGAGTGGAGGGATGGCAGGTAGCCTAGTGGTTAGAGTGTAGGGACGGCAGGTAGCCTAGTGGTTAGAGTGGAGGGACGGCAGGTAGCCTAGTGGTTACAGTGTTGGGACGGCAGGTAGCCTAGTGGTTAGAGTGGAGGGACGGCAGGTAGCCTAGTGGTTAGAGTGTAGGGATGGCAGGTAGCCTAGTGGTTAGAGTGTAGGGGCGGTAGGTAGCCTAGTGGTTAGAGTGGAGGGACGGCAGGTAGCCTAGTGGTTAGAGTGTTGGGGACGGCAGGTAGCCTAGTGGTTAGAGTGTTGGGACGGCAGGTAGCCTAGTGGTTAGAGTGTAGGGACGGCAGGTAGCCTAGTGGTTAGAGTGTTGGGACGGCAGGTAGCCTAGTGGTTAGAGTGGAGGGACGGCAGGTAGCCTAGTGGTTAGAGTGCAGAGGCGGCAGGGTAGCCTAGGTGGTTAGAGTGTAGGGACGGCAGGTAGCCTAGTGGTTAGAGTGTTGGGACGGCAGGTAGCCTAGTGGTTAGAGTGGAGGGACGGCAGGTAGCCTAGTGGTTAGAGTGTAGAGGCGGCAGGGTAGCCTAGGTGGTTAGAGTGTAGGACGGCAGGTAGCCTAGTGGTTAGAGTGTAGGGACGGCAGGTAGCCTAGTGGTTAGAGTGTTGGGGCGGCAGGTAGCCTAGTGGTTAGAGTGGAGGGACGGCAGGTAGCCTAGTGGTTAGAGTGTAGGGACGGCAGGTAGCCTAGTGGTTAGAGTGTAGGGGCGGTAGGTAGCCTAGTGGTTAGAGTGGAGGGACGGCAGGTAGCCTAGTGGTTAGAGTGTTGGGACGGCAGGTAGCCTAGTGGTTAGAGTGTTGGGACGGCAGGTAGCCTAGTGGTTAGAGTGTAGGGACGGCAGGTAGCCTAGTGGTTAGAGTGTTGGGACGGCAGGTAGCCTAGTGGTTAGAGTGGAGGGACGGCAGGTAGCCTAGTGGTTAGAGTGTAGAGGCGGCAGGGTAGCCTAGGTGGTTAGAGTGTAGGGACGGCAGGTAGCCTAGTGGTTAGAGTGTTGGGACGGCAGGTAGCCTAGTGGTTAGAGTGGAGGGACGGCAGGTAGCCTAGTGGTTAGAGTGTAGAGGCGGCAGGGTAGCCTAGGTGGTTAGAGTGTAGGGACGGCAGGTAGCCTAGTGGTTAGAGTGTAGGGACGGCAGGTAGCCTAGTGGTTAGAGTGTTGGGGCGGCAGGTAGCCTAGTGGTTAGAGTGGAGGGACGGCAGGTAGCCTAGTGGTTAGAGTGTTGGGACGGCAGGTAGCCTAGTGGTTAGAGTGGAGGGACGGCAGGTAGCCTAGTGGTTAGAGTGTAGAGGCGGCAGGGTAGCCTAGGTGGTTAGAGTGTAGGGACGGCAGGTAGCCTAGTGGTTAGAGTGTAGGGACGGCAGGTAGCCTAGTGGTTAGAGTGTTGGGCGGCAGGTAGCCTAGTGGTTAGAGTGTAGGGACGGCAGGTAGCCTAGTGGTTAGAGTGTTGGGACGGCAGGTAGCCTAGTGGTTAGAGTGGAGGGACGGCAGGTAGCCTAGTGGTTAGAGTGTAGAGGCGGCAGGGTAGCCTAGGTGGTTAGAGTGTAGGGACGGCAGGTAGCCTAGTGGTTAGAGTGTTGGGACGGCAGGTAGCCTAGTGGTTAGAGTGGAGGGACGGCAGGTAGCCTAGTGGTTAGAGTGTAGAGGCGGCAGGGTAGCCTAGGTGGTTAGAGTGTAGGGACGGCAGGTAGCCTAGTGGTTAGAGTGTAGGGACGGCAGGTAGCCTAGTGGTTAGAGTGTTGGGGCGGCAGGTAGCCTAGTGGTTAGAGTGGAGGGACGGCAGGTAGCCTAGTGGTTAGAGTGTAGGGACGGCAGGTAGCCTAGTGGTTAGAGTGTAGGGGCGGTAGGTAGCCTAGTGGTTAGAGTGGAGGGACGGCAGGTAGCCTAGTGGTTAGAGTGTTGGGACGGCAGGTAGCCTAGTGGTTAGAGTGTTGGGACGGCAGGTAGCCTAGTGGTTAGAGTGTAGGGACGGCAGGTAGCCTAGTGGTTAGAGTGTTGGGACGGCAGGTAGCCTAGTGGTTAGAGTGGAGGGACGGCAGGTAGCCTAGTGGTTAGAGTGTAGAGGCGGCAGGGTAGCCTAGGTGGTTAGAGTGTAGGGACGGCAGGTAGCCTAGTGGTTAGAGTGTTGGGACGGGGAGGTAGCCTAGTGGTTAGAGTGGAGGGACGGCAGGTAGCCTAGTGGTTAGAGTGTAGAGGCGGCAGGGTAGCCTAGGTGGTTAGAGTGTTGGGACGGCAGGTAGCCCAGTGGTTAGAGTGTAGGGACGGCAGGTAGCCTAGTGGTTAGAGTGTTGGGGCGGCAGGTAGCCTAGTGGTTAGAGTGGAGGGACGGCAGGTAGCCTAGTGGTTAGAGTGTTGGGACGGCAGGTAGCCTAGTGGTTAGAGTGGAGGGACGGCAGGTAGCCTAGTGGTTAGAGTGTAGAGGCGGCAGGGTAGCCTAGGTGGTTAGAGTGTAGGGACGGCAGGTAGCCTAGTGGTTAGAGTGTAGGGACGGCAGGTAGCCTAGTGGTTAGAGTGTTGGGGCGGCAGGTAGCCTAGTGGTTAGAGTGTAGGGACGGCAGGTAGCCTATTGGTTAGAGTGTTGGGACGGCAGGTAGCCTAGTGGTTAGAGTGTAGGGGCGGCAGGTAGCCTAGTGGTTAGAGTGTAGGGGCGGCAGGTAGCCTAGTGGTTAGAGTGTTGGGACGGCAGGTAGCCTAGTGGTAAGAGTGTTGGGACGGCAGGTAGCCTAGTGGTTAGAGTGTTGGGACGGCAGGTAGCCTAGTGGTTAGAGTGGAGGGACGGCAGGTAGCCTAGTGGTTAGAGTGTAGAGGCAGGTAGCCTAGTGGTTAGAGTGTTGGGACGGCAGGTAGCCTAGTGGTTAGAGTGGAGGGACTGCAGGTAGCCTAGTGGTTAGAGTGTAAGAGGCGGCAGGGTAGCCTAGGTGGTTAGAGTGTAGGGACGGCAGGTAGCCTAGTGGTTAGAGTGTTGGGACGGCAGGTAGCCTAGTGGTTAGAGTGGAGGGACGGCAGGTAGCCTAGTGGTTAGAGTGTAGAGGCGGCAGGGTAGCCTAGGTGGTTAGAGTGTAGGGACGGCAGGTAGCCTAGTGGTTAGAGTGTAGGGACGGCAGGTAGCCTAGTGGTTAGAGTGTTGGGGCGGCAGGTAGCCTAGTGGTTAGAGTGGAGGGACGGCAGGTAGCCTAGTGGTTAGAGTGTTGGGACGGCAGGTAGCCTAGTGGTTAGAGTGGAGGGACGGCAGGTAGCCTAGTGGTTAGAGTGTAGAGGCGGCAGGGTAGCCTAGGTGGTTAGAGTGTAGGGACGGCAGGTAGCCTAGTGGTTAGAGTGTAGGGACGGCAGGTAGCCTAGTGGTTAGAGTGTTGGGGCGGCAGGTAGCCTAGTGGTTAGAGTGTAGGGACGGCAGGTAGCCTAGTGGTTAGAGTGTTGGGACGGCAGGTAGCCTAGTGGTTAGAGTGGAGGGACGGCAGGTAGCCTAGTGGTTAGAGTGTAGAGGCGGCAGGGTAGCCTAGGTGGTTAGAGTGTAGGGACGGCAGGTAGCCTAGTGGTTAGAGTGTTGGGACGGGAGGTAGCCTAGTGGTTAGAGTGGAGGGACGGCAGGTAGCCTAGTGGTTAGAGTGTAGAGGCGGCAGGGTAGCCTAGGTGGTTAGAGTGTAGGGACGGCAGGTAGCCTAGTGGTTAGAGTGTAGGGACGGCAGGTAGCCTAGTGGTTAGAGTGTTGGGGCGGCAGGTAGCCTAGTGGTTAGAGTGGAGGGACGGCAGGTAGCCTAGTGGTTAGAGTGGAGGGACGGCAGGTAGCCTAGTGGTTAGAGTGTAGAGGCGGCAGGGTAGCCTAGGTGGTTAGAGTGTAGGGACGGCAGGTAGCCTAGTGGTTAGAGTGTAGGGACGGCAGATAGCCTAGTGGTTAGAGTGTTGGGGCGGCAGGTAGCCTAGTGGTTAGAGTGTAGGGACGGCAGGTAGCCTATTGGTTAGAGTGTTGGGACGGCAGGTAGCCTAGTGGTTAGAGTGTAGGGGCGGCAGGTAGCCTAGTGGTTAGAGTGTAGGGGCGGCAGGTAGCCTAGTGGTTAGAGTGTTGGGACGGCAGGTAGCCTAGTGGTTAGAGTGTTGGGACGGCAGGTAGCCTAGTGGTTAGAGTGTTGGGACGGCAGGTAGCCTAGTGGTTAGAGTGGAGGGACGGCAGGTAGCCTAGTGGTTAGAGTGTAGAGGCAGGTAGCCTAGTGGTTAGAGTGTTGGGACGGCAGGTAGCCTAGTGGTTAGAGTGGAGGGACTGCAGGTAGCCTAGTGGTTAGAGTGTAGAGGCGGCAGGGTAGCCTAGGTGGTTAGAGTGTAGGGACGGCAGGTAGCCTAGTGGTTAGAGTGTTGGGACGGCAGGTAGCCTAGTGGTTAGAGTGTAGGGACGGCAGGTAGCCTAGAGGTTAGAGTGTTGGGGCGGCAGGTAGCCTAGTGGTTAGAGTGGAGGGACGGCAGGTAGCCTAGTGGTTAGAGTGTTGGGACGGCAGGTAGCCTAGTGGTTAGAGTGGAGGGACGGCAGGTAGCCTAGTGGTTAGAGTGTAGAGGCGGCAGGGTAGCCTAGGTGGTTAGAGTGTAGGGACGGCAGGTAGCCTAGTGGTTAGAGTGTAGGGACGGCAGGTAACCTAGTGGTTAGAGTGTAGGGACGGCAGGTAGCCTATTGGTTAGAGTGTTGGGACGGCAGGTAGCCTAGTGGTTAGAGTGTAGGGGCGGCAGGTAGCCTAGTGGTTAGAGTGTTGGGACGGCAGGTAGCCTAGTGGTTAGAGTGTTGGGGATGGCAGGTAGCCTAGTGGTTAGAGTGTTGGGGCGGCAGGTAGCCTAGTGGTTAGAGTGGAGGGACGGCAGGTAGCCTAGTGGTTAGAGTGTAGGGACGGCAGGTAGCCTAGTGGTTAGAGTGTAGAGGCGGTAGGTAGCCTAGTGGTTAGAGTGGAGGGACGGCAGGTAGCCTAGTGGTTAGAGTGTTGGGACGGCAGGTAGCCTAGTGGTTAGAGTGTTGGGACGGCAGGTAGCCTAGTGGTTAGAGTGTAGGGACGGCAGGTAGCCTAGTGGTTAGAGTGTTGGGACGGCAGGTAGCCTAGTGGTTAGAGTGGAGGGGACGGCAGGTAGCCCAGTGGTTAGAGTGCAGAGGCGGCAGGGTAGCCTAGGTGGTTAGAGTGTAGGGACGGCAGGTAGCCTAGTGGTTAGAGTGTAGGGACGGCAGGTAGCCTAGTGGTTAGAGTGTTGGGGCGGCAGTAGCCTAGTGGTTAGAGTGGAGGGACGGCAGGTAGCCTAGTGGTTAGAGTGTTGGGACGGCAGGTAGCCTAGTGGTTAGAGTGGAGGGACGGCAGGTAGCCCAGTGGTTAGAGTGTAGAGGCGGCAGGGTAGCCTAGGTGGTTAGAGTGTAGGACGGCAGGTAGCCTAGTGGTTAGAGTGTAGGGACGGCAGGTAGCCTAGTGGTTAGAGTGTTGGGGCGGCAGGTAGCCTAGTGGTTAGAGTGTAGGGACGGCAGGTAGCCTATTGGTTAGAGTGTTGGGACGGCAGGTAGCCTAGTGGTTAGAGTGTAGGGGCGGCAGGTAGCCTAGTGGTTAGAGTGTTGGGACGGCAGGTAGCCTAGTGGTTAGAGTGTTGGGACGGCAGGTAGCCTAGTGGTTAGAGTGGAGGGACGGCAGGTAGCCTAGTGGTTAGAGTGTTGGGACGGCAGGTAGCCTAGTGGTTAGAGTGTTGGGACGGCAGGTAGCCTAGTGGTTAGAGTGGAGGGACGGCAGGTAGCCTAGTGGTTAGAGTGGAGGGACGGCAGGTAGCCTAGTGGTTAGAGTGTAGGGACGGCAGGTAGCCTAGTGGTTAGAGTGGAGGGACGGCAGGTAGCCTAGTGGTTAGAGTGTAGGGACGGCAGGTAGCCTAGTGGTTAGAGGGTTGGGACGGCAGGTAGCCTAGTGGTTAGAGTGGAGGGACGGCAGGTAGCCTAGTGGTTAGAGTGTAGAGGCGGCAGGGTAGCCTAGGTGGTTAGAGTGTAGGGACGGCAGGTAGCCCAGTGGTTAGAGTGTAGGGAAACAGGTAGCCTAGTGGTTAGAGTGTAGGGACGGCAGGTAGCCTATTGGTTAGAGTGTTGGGACGGCAGGTAGCCTAGTGGTTAGAGTGTAGGGGCGGCAGGTAGCCTAGTGGTTAGAGTGTTGGGACGGCAGGTAGCCTAGTGGTTAGAGTGTTGGGATGGCAGGTAGCCTAGTGGTTAGAGTGTTGGGGCGGCAGGTAGCCTAGTGGTTAGAGTGGAGGGACGGCAGGTAGCCCAGTGGTTAGAGTGTAGGGACGGCAGGTAGCCTAGTGGTTAGAGTGTAGGGCGGTAGGTAGCCTAGTGGTTAGAGTGGAGGGACGGCAGGTAGCCTAGTGGTTAGAGTGTTGGGACGGCAGGTAGCCTAGTGGTTAGAGTGTTGGGACGGCAGGTAGCCTAGTGGTTAGAGTGTAGGGACGGCAGGTAGCCTAGTGGTTAGAGTGTTGGGACGGCAGGTAGCCTAGTGGTTAGAGTGGAGGGACGGCAGGTAGCCTAGTGGTTAGAGTGTAGAGGCGGCAGGGTAGCCTAGGTGGTTAGAGGAGTGTAGGGACGGCAGGTAGCCTAGTGGTTAGAGTGTTGGGACGGCAGGTAGCCCAGTGGTTAGAGTGGAGGGACGGCAGGTAGCCTAGTGGTTAGAGTGTAGAGGCGGCAGGGTAGCCTAGGTGGTTAGAGTGTAGGGACGGCAGGTAGCCTAGTGGTTAGAGTGTAGGGACGGCAGGTAGCCTAGTGGTTAGAGTGTTGGGCGGCAGGTAGCCTAGTGGTTAGAGTGGAGGGGACGGCAGGTAGCCTAGTGGTTAGAGTGTTGGGACGGCAGGTAGCCTAGTGGTTAGAGTGGAGGGACGGCAGGTAGCCTAGTGGTTAGAGTGTAGAGGCGGCAGGGTAGCCTAGGTGGTTAGAGTGTAGGGACAGCAGGTAGCCTAGTGGTTAGAGTGTAGGGACGGCAGGTAGCCTAGTGGTTAGAGTGTTGGGGCGGCAGGTAGCCTAGTGGTTAGAGTGTAGGGACGGCAGGTAGCCTATTGGTTAGAGTGTTGGGACGGCAGGTAGCCTAGTGGTTAGAGTGTAGGGGCGGCAGGTAGCCCAGTGGTTAGAGTGTTGGGACGGCAGGTAGCCCAGTGGTTAGAGTGTTGGGACGGCAGGTAGCCTAGTGGTTAGAGTGGAGGGACGGCAGGTAGCCCAGTGGTTAGAGTGTTGGGACGGCAGGTAGCCTAGTGGTTAGAGTGTTGGGACGGCAGGTAGCCTAGTGGTTAGAGTGGAGGGACGGCAGGTAGCCTAGTGGTTAGAGTGGAGGGACAGCAGGTAGCCTAGTGGTTAGAGTGTAGGGACGGCAGGTAGCCTAGTGGTTAGAGTGGAGGGACGGCAGGTAGCCTAGTGGTTAGAGTGTAGGGACGGCAGGTAGCCTAGTGGTTAGAGGGTTGGGACGGCAGGTAGCCTAGTGGTTAGAGGGTTGGGACGGCAGGTATTCTAGTGGTTAGAGTGGGGAGGCAGGTAGCCTAGTGGTTAGAGTGGAGGGACGGCAGGTAGCCTAGTGGTTAGAGTGTAGGGACGGCAGGTAGCCTAGTGGTTAGAGTGTTACCCGGCAGGTAGCCTAGTGGTTAGAGTGGAGGGACGGCAGGTAGCCTAGTGGTTAGAGTGTAGAGGCGGCAGGGTAGCCTAGGTGGTTAGAGTGTAGGGACGGCAGGTAGCCTAGTGGTTAGAGTGTTGGGACGGCAGGTAGCCTAGTGGTTAGAGTGTTGGGGCGGCAGGTAGCCTAGTGGTTAGAGTGTAGAGGCGGCAGGGTAGCCTAGGTGGTTAGAGTGTAGGGACGGCAGGTAGCCTAGTGGTTAGAGTGTTGGGACGGCAGGTAGCCTAGTGGTTAGAGTGGAGGGACGGCAGGTAGCCTAGTGGTTAGAGTGGAGGGACGGCAGGTAGCCTAGTGGTTAGAGTGGAGGGACGGCAGGTAGCCTAGTGGTTAGAGTGTAGAGGCGGCAGGTAGCCTAGTGGTTAGAGTGTAGGGACGGCAGGTAGCCTAGTGGTTAGAGTGTAGGGACGGCAGGTAGCCTAGTGGTTAGAGTGGAGGGACTACAGGTAGCCTAGTGGTTAGAGTGCAGGCGGCAGGGTAGCCTAGGTGGTTAGAGTGTAGGGACGGCAGGTAGCCCAGTGGTTAGAGTGTAGGGACGGCAGGTAGCCTAGTGGTTAGAGTGGAGGGACGGCAGGTAGCCTAGTGGTTAGAGTGTAGAGGAGGGGTAGCCTAGGTGGTTAGAGTGTAGGGACGGCAGGTAGCCTAGTGGTTAGAGTGTAGGGACGGCAGGTAGCCTAGAGGTTAGAGTGTTGGGGCGGCAGGTAGCCTAGTGGTTAGAGTGGAGGGACGGCAGGTAGCCTAGTGGTTAGAGTGTTGGGACGGCAGGTAGCCTAGTGGTTAGAGTGGAGGGACGGCAGGTAGCCTAGTGGTTAGAGTGTAGAGGCGGCAGGGCAGCCTAGGTGGTTAGAGTGTAGGGACGGCAGGTAGCCTAGTGGTTAGAGTGTAGGGACGGCAGGTAGCCTAGTGGTTAGAGTGTAGGGACGGCAGGTAGCCTATTGGTTAGAGTGTTGGGACCGGCAGGTAGCCTAGTGGTTAGAGTGTAGGGCGGCAGGTAGCCTAGTGGTTAGAGTGTTGGGACGGCAGGTAGCCTAGCGGTTAGAGTGTTGGGACGGCAGGTAGCCTAGTGGTTAGAGTGTTGGGCGGCAGGTAGCCTAGTGGTTAGAGTGGAGGGACGGCAAACAGCCTAGTGGTTAGAGTGTAGGGACCGGCAGGTAGCCTAGTGGTTAGAGTGTAGGGCGGTAGGTAGCCTAGTGGTTAGAGTGGAGGGACGGCAGGTAGCCTAGTGGTTAGAGTGTTGGGACGGCAGGTAGCCTAGTGGTTAGAGTGTTGGGACGGCAGGTAGCCTAGTGGTTAGAGTGTAGGGACGGCAGGTAGCCTAGTGGTTAGAGTGTTGGGACGGCAGGTAGCCTAGTGGTTAGAGTGGAGGACGGCAGGTAGCCTAGTGGTTAGAGTGTAGAGGCGGCAGGGTAGCCTAGGTGGTTAGAGTGTAGGGACGGCAGGTAGCCTAGTGGTTAGAGTGTTGGGACGGCAGGTAGCCTAGTGGTTAGAGTGGAGGGACGGCAGGTAGCCTAGTGGTTAGAGTGTAGAGGCGGCAGGGTAGCCTAGGTGGTTAGAGTGTAGGGACGGCAGGTAGCCTAGTGGTTAGAGTGTAGGGACGGCAGGTAGCCTAGTGGTTAGAGTGTTGGGGCGGCAGGTAGCCTAGTGGTTAGAGTGGAGGGACGGCAGGTAAACAGTGGTTAGAGTGTTGGGACGGCAGGTAGCCTAGTGGTTAGAGTGGAGGGACGGCAGGTAGCCCAGTGGTTAGAGTGTAGAGGCGGCAGGGTAGCCCAGGTGGTTAGAGTGTAGGACGGCAGGTAGCCTAGTGGTTAGAGTGTAGGGACGGCAGGTAGCCTAGTGGTTAGAGTGTTGGGGCGGCAGGTAGCCTAGTGGTTAGAGTGTAGGGACGGCAGGTAGCCTATTGGTTAGAGTGTTGGGACGGCAGGTAGCCTAGTGGTTAGAGTGTAGGGGCGGCAGGTAGCCTAGTGGTTAGAGTGTGGGACGGCAGGTAGCCTAGTGGTTAGAGGTTGGGACGGCAGGTAGCCTAGTGGTTAGAGTGGAGGGACGGCAGGTAGCCTAGTGGTTAGAGTGTTGGGACGGCAGGTAGCCTAGTGGTTAGAGTGTTGGGACGGCAGGTAGCCCAGTGGTTAGAGTGGAGGGACGGCAGGTAGCCTAGTGGTTAGAGTGGAGGGACGGCAGGTAGCCTAGTGGTTAGAGTGTTGGGACGGCAGGTAGCCTAGTGGTTAGAGTGTTGGGCGGCAGGTAGCCTAGTGGTTAGAGTGGAGGGACGGCAGGTAGCCTAGTGGTTAGAGTGTAGGGACTGCAGGTAGCCTAGTGGTTAGAGTGTAGGGGCGGTAGGTAGCCTAGTGGTTAGAGGGAGGGACGGCAGGTAGCCTAGTGGTTAGAGTGTTGGGACGGCAGGTAGCCTAGTGGTTAGAGTGTTGGGACGGCAGGTAGCCTAGTGGTTAGAGTGTAGGGACGGCAGGTAGCCTAGTGGTTAGAGTGTTGGGACGGCAGGTAGCCTAGTGGTTAGAGTGGAGGACGGCAGGTAGCCTAGTGGTTAGAGTGCAGAGGCGGCAGGGCAGCCTAGGTGGTTAGAGTGCAGGGACGGCAGGTAGCCTAGTGGTTAGAGTGTTGGGACGGCAGGTAGCCTAGTGGTTAGAGTGGAGGGACGGCAGGTAGCCTAGTGGTTAGAGTGTAGAGGCGGCAGGGTAGCCTAGGTGGTTAGAGTGTAGGGACGGCAGGTAGCCTAGTGGTTAGAGTGTAGGGACGGCAGGTAGCCTAGTGGTTAGAGTGTTGGGGCGGCAGGTAGCCTAGTGGTTAGAGTGGAGGGACGGCAGGTAGTCTAGTGGTTAGAGTGTTGGGACGGCAGGTAGCCTAGTGGTTAGAGTGGAGGGACGGCAGGTAGCCTAGTGGTTAGAGTGTAGAGGCAGGGCAGCCTAGGTGGTTAGAGTGTAGGGACGGCAGGTAGCCTAGTGGTTAGAGTGTAGGGACGGCAGGTAGCCTAGTGGTTAGAGTGTTGGGCGGCAGGTAGCCTAGTGGTTAGAGTGTAGGGACTGCAGGTAGCCTATTGGTTAGAGTGTTGGGACGGCAGGTAGCCTAGTGGTTAGAGTGTAGGGGCGGCAGGTAGCCTAGTGGTTAGAGTGTTGGGACGGCAGGTAGCCTAGTGGTTAGAGTGTTGGGACGGCAGGTAGCCTAGTGGTTAGAGTGGAGGGACGGCAGGTAGCCTAGTGGTTAGAGTGTTGGGACGGCAGGTAGCCTAGTGGTTAGAGTGTAGGGACGGCAGGTAGCCTAGTGGTTAGAGTGTAGGGGCGGTAGGTAGCCTAGTGGTTAGAGTGGAGGGACGGCAGGTAGCCTAGTGGTTAGAGTGTTGGGACGGCAGGTAGCCTAGTGGTTAGAGTGTTGGGACGGCAGGTAGCCTAGTGGTTAGAGTGTAGGGACGGCAGGTAGCCTAGTGGTTAGAGTGTTGGGACGGCAGGTAGCCTAGTGGTTAGAGTGGAGGGACGGCAGGTAGCCTAGTGGTTAGAGTGTAGAGGCGGCAGGGTAGCCTAGGTGGTTAGAGTGTAGGGACGGCAGGTAGCCTAGTGGTTAGAGTGTTGGGACGGCAGGTAGCCTAGTGGTTAGAGTGGAGGGACGGCAGGTAGCCTAGTGGTTAGAGTGTAGCGGCAGGGTAGCCTAGGTGGTTAGAGTGTAGGGACGGCAGGTAGCCTAGTGGTTAGACAGGGACGGCAGGTAGCCTAGTGGTTAGAGTGTTGGGGGCGGCAGGTAGCCCAGTGGTTAGAGTGGAGGGACGGCAGGTAGCCTAGTGGTTAGAGTGTTGGGACGGCAGGTAGCCTAGTGGTTAGAGTGGAGGGACGGCAGGTAGCCCAGTGGTTAGAGTGTTGGGCGGCAGGTAGCCTAGTGGTTAGAGTGTAGGGACGGCAGGTAGCCTATTGGTTAGAGTGTTGGGACGGCAGGTAGCCTAGTGGTTAGAGTGTAGGGGCGGCAGGTAGCCCAGTGGTTAGAGTGTTGGGGACGGCAGGTAGCCCAGTGGTTAGCGTGTTGGGGCCGCAGGTAGCCCAGTGGTTAGAGTGGAGGGACGGCAGGTAGCCTAGTGGTTAGAGTGTTGGGACGGCAGGTAGCCTAGTGGTTAGAGTGTTGGGACGGCAGGTAGCCTAGTGGTTAGAGTGGAGGGACGGCAGGTAGCCTAGTGGTTAGAGTGGAGGGACGGCAGGTAGCCTAGTGGTTAGAGTGTAGGGACGGCAGGTAGCCTAGTGGTTAGAGGGTTGGGACGGCAGGTAGCCTAGTGGTTAGAGGGTTGGGACGGCAGGTAGCCTAGTGGTTAGAGTGGGGAGGCAGGTAGCCTAGTGGTTAGAGTGGAGGGACGGCAGGTAGCCTAGTGGTTAGAGTGTAGGGACGGCAGGTAGCCTAGTGGTTAGAGTGTTGGGACGGCAGGTAGCCTAGTGGTTAGAGTGGAGGGACGGCAGGTAGCCTAGTGGTTAGAGTGTAGAGGCGGCAGGGTAGCCTAGGTGGTTAGAGTGTAGGGACGGCAGGTAGCCTAGTGGTTAGAGTGTTGGGACGGCAGGTAGCCTAGTGGTTAGAGTGGAGGGACGGCAGGTAGCCTAGTGGTTAGAGTGTAGAGGCGGCAGGGTAGCCTAGGTGGTTAGAGTGTAGGGACTGCAGGTAGCCTAGTGGTTAGAGTGTAGGGACGGCAGGTAGCCTAGTGGTTAGAGTGTTGGGCGGCAGGTAGCCTAGTGGTTAGAGTGGAGGGACGGCAGGTAGCCTAGTGGTTAGAGTGTAGGGACGGCAGGTAGCCTAGTGGTTAGAGTGTAGGGCGGTAGGTAGCCTAGTGGTTAGAGTGGAGGGACGGCAGGTAGCCTAGTGGTTAGAGTGTTGGGACGGCAGGTAGCCTAGTGGTTAGAGTGTTGGGACGGCAGGTAGCCTAGTGGTTAGAGTGTAGGGACGGCAGGTAGCCTAGTGGTTAGAGTGTTGGGACGG
Organism: Oncorhynchus nerka; assembly: GCF_034236695.1. Lineage (NCBI taxonomy): Eukaryota > Metazoa > Chordata > Actinopteri > Salmoniformes > Salmonidae > Oncorhynchus > Oncorhynchus nerka. The sequence continues at coordinate 4,373,242 of NC_088405.1, forward strand.
CAGGTAGCCTAGTGGTTAGAGTGGAGGGACGGCAGGTAGCCTAGTGGTTAGAGTGTAGAGGCGGCAGGGTAGCCTGGTGGTTAGAGTGTAGGGACGGCAGGCAGCCTAGTGGTTAGAGTGTTGGGACGGCAGGTAGCCTAGTGGTTAGAGTGGAGGACGGCAGGTAGCCTAGTGGTTAGAGTGCAGAGGCGGCAGGGTAGCCTAGGTGGTTAGAGTGTAGGGACGGCAGGTAGCCTAGTGGTTAGAGTGTAGGGACGGCAGGTAGTCTAGTGGTTAGAGTGTTGGGGCGGCAGGTAGCCTAGTGGTTAGAGTGGAGGGACGGCAGGTAGCCTAGTGGTTAGAGTGTTGGGACGGCAGGTAGCCTAGTGGTTAGAGTGGAGGGACGGCAGGTAGCCTAGTGGTTAGAGTGTAGAGGCGGCAGGGTAGCCTAGGTGGTTAGAGTGTAGGGACGGCAGGTAGCCTAGTGGTTAGAGTGTAGGGACGGCAGGTAGCCTAGTGGTTAGAGTGTTGGGGCGGCAGGTAGCCTAGTGGTTAGAGTGTAGGGACGGCAGGTAGCCTATTGGTTAGAGTGTTGGGACGGCAGGTAGCCTAGTGGTTAGAGTGTAGGGGCGGCAGGTAGCCTAGTGGTTAGAGTGTTGGGACGGCAGGTAGCCTAGTGGTTAGAGTGTAGGGACGGCAGGTAGCCTAGTGGTTAGAGTGGAGGGACTGCAGGTAGCCTAGTGGTTAGAGTGTAGAGGCGGCAGGGTAGCCTAGGTGGTTAGAGTGTAGGGACGGCAGGTAGCCTAGTGGTTAGAGTGTTGGGACGGCAGGTAGCCTAGTGGTTAGAGTGGAGGGACGGCAGGTAGCCTAGTGGTTAGAGTGTAGAGGCGGCAGGGTAGCCTAGGTGGTTAGAGTGTAGGGACGGCAGGTAGCCTAGTGGTTAGAGTGTTGGGACGGCAGGTAGCCTAGTGGTTAGAGTGTTGGGACGGCAGGTAGCCTAGTGGTTAGAGGGTTGGGACGGCAGGTAGCCTAGTGGTTAGAGTGTTGGGACGGCAGGTAGCCTAGTGGTTAGAGTGTTGGGACGGCAGGTAGCCTAGTGGTTAGAGTGGAGGGACGGCAGGTAGCCTAGTGGTTAGAGTGGAGGGACGGCAGGTAGCCTAGTGGTTAGAGTGTAGGGACGGCAGGTAGCCTAGTGGTTAGAGTGGAGGGACGGCAGGTAGCCTAGTGGTTAGAGTGTAGGGACGGCAGGTAGCCTAGTGGTTAGAGTGTAGGGACGGCAGGTAGCCTAGTGGTTAGAGTGTAGGGACGGCAGGTAGCCTAGTGGTTAGAGTGTAGGGACGGCAGGTAGCCTAGTGGTGGGGCCTGTAACCGAAAGGTTGCTGGATCGAAAATCTGTCATTCTGCCACTGAACAAGGCAGTTAACCCACTGTTCCCCTGAACAAGGCAGTTAACCCACCGTTCCCCTGAACAAGGCAGTTAACCCACTGTTCCCCTGAACAAGGCAGTTAACCCACTGTTCCCCTGAACAAGGCAGTCAACCCACTGTTCCCCTGAACAAGGCAGTTAACCCACTGTTCCCCTGAACAAGGCAGTTAACCCACTGTTCCCCTGAACAAGGCAGTTAACCCACTTTTCCCCTGAACAAGGCAGTTAACCCACTGTTCCCCTGAACAAGGCAGTCAACCCACTGTTCCCCTGAACAAGGCAGTTAACCCACTGTTCCCTGGACAAGGCAGTTAACCCACTGTTCCCTGAACAAGGCAGTTAACCCCTGTTCCCTGAACAAGGCAGTTAACCCACTGTTCCCTGAACAAGGCAGTTAACCCACTGTTCCCCTGAACAAGGCAGTTAACCCACTGTTCCCTGAACAAGGCAGTTAACCCATTGTTCCCGGAAGGCCGTCATTGTAAATTATCATTTGTTCTTATACTGACTTGCCTCGTTAAATAAAAAAAATAAACATAAGGGTTTATAATGCTCCTAGTCTATGATGATAGCTGCATCGTACTGTAAAGGCTCTGACAATCAGGAAACAAAACCCTGTTGTCAGTACAGCGTTCTCATTCACAACCATGTGTTCTGTACCATCTTTTTATTTTATTTTGTATTTATTTTTGGAGCGCGTGCTACGGATGGGTGTTGCCATCGTGACCAGTGAACTGAGATAAGGCGGAGCTTTTACCTAGCATGGACTTGTTCTCATTCACAACCATGTGTTCTGTCCCACCACGTAAACGTTGAAGGACGATTCTTTGCTTTTTATCCCCCAGCTGGGTCAACAGATTGATTTATCTCAACAACCACACACAAGAGTACGTCGCATCAAACCAGGGGGACCTTTGTTCCTTCAATGACAACCGTGACAACTTCAGTCACACTCATAAATTACAGCCAGCGCTGAAATCCAACCACCTTGTGAATTACACTGTGCTGAGGACACAGGCAGAGAGGGAGACATGCCTGAGGGGAACTAACTATAGGTTATAACTACAGGTTATAACTACAGGTTATAACAGGAAAACACTGCTCTCTCTACCCTCCCTATGATAACTATAGGTTATAACTAAAGGTTATAACTACAGGTTATAACTACAGGTTATAACTACAGGTTATAACTACAGGTTATAACAGGAAAAAACTGCTCTCTCTACCCTCCCTATGATAACTATAGGTTATAACTAAAGGTTATAACTACAGGTTATAACAGGAAAACACTGCTCTCTACCCTCTCTATAACTGCAGGTTATAACTACAGGTTATAACTACAGGTTATAACAGGAAAACACTGCTCTCTACCCTCCCTATGATAACTATAGGTTATAACTGCAGGTTATAACTATAGGTTATAACTATAGGTTATAACTGCAGGTTATAACTATAGGTTATAACTACAGGTTATAACAGGAAAACACTGCTCTCTACCCTCTCTATGATAACTATAGGTTATAACTAAAGGTTATAACTACAGGTTATAACTACAGGTTATAACTACATGTTATAACTACAGGTTATAACTACAGGTTATAACTACAGGTTATAACAGGAAAAAACTGCTCTCTCTACCCTCCCTATGATAACTATAGGTTATAACTAAAGGTTATAACTACAGGTTATAACAGGAAAACACTGCTCTCTACCCTCTCTATAACTGCAGGTTATAACTACAGGTTATAACTACAGGTTATAACAGGAAAACACTGCTCTCTACCCTCCCTATGATAACTATAGGTTATAACTGCAGGTTATAACTATAGGTTATAACTATAGGTTATAACTGCAGGTTATAACTATAGGTTATAACTACAGGTTATAACAGGAAAACACTGCTCTCTACCCTCTCTATGATAACTACAGGTTATAACTACAGGTTATAACTACAGGTTATAACTACATGTTATAACAGGAAAACACTGCTCTCTCTACCCTCTCTATAACTACAGGTTATAACTACAGGTTATAACTACAGGTTATAACTATAGGTTATAACTACAGGTTATAACTACAGGTTATAACAGGAAAACACTGCTCTCTCTACCCTCCCTATGATAACTATAGGTTATAACTAAAGGTTATAACTACAGGTTATAACTACATGTTATAACTACAGGGTTATAACTACAGGTTATAACAGGAAAAAACTGCTCTCTCTACCCTCCCTATGATAACTATAGGTTATAACTAAAGGTTATAACTACAGGTTATAACAGGAAAACACTGCTCTCTACCCTCTCTATAACTGCAGGTTATAACTACAGGTTATAACTACAGGTTATAACAGGAAAACACTGCTCTCTACCCTCTCTATAACTGCAGGTTATAACTACAGGTTATAACTACAGGTTATAACAGGAAAACACTGCTCTCTACCCTCTCTATAACTACAGGTTATAACTACAGGTTATAACTACAGGTTATAACAGGAAAACACTGCTCTCTACCCTCTCTATAACTACAGGTTATAACTACAGGTTATAACTACAGGTTATAACAGGAAAACACTGCTCTCTACCCTCTCTATAACTGCAGGTTATAACTACAGGTTATAACTGCAGGTTATAACTACAGGTTATAACAGGAAAACACTGCTCTCTACCCTCCCTATGATAACTATAGGTTATAACTGCAGGTTATAACTACAGGTTATAACTATAGGTTATAACTACAGGTTATAACTACAGGTTATAACTATAGGTTATAACTGCAGGTTATAACTATAGGTTATAACTACAGGTTATAACAGGAAAACACTGCTCTCTACCCTCTCTATGATAACTACAGGTTATAACTACAGGTTATAACTACAGGTTATAACTACATGTTATAACAGGAAAACACTGCTCTCTCTACCCTCTCTATAACTACAGGCTATAACTACAGGTTATAACTACAGGTTATAACTATAGGTTATAACTACAGGTTATAACTACAGGTTATAACAGGAAAACACTGCTCTCTCTACCCTCCCTATGATAACTATAGGTTATAACTACAGGTTATAACTACAGGTTATAACTATAGGTTATAACTACAGGTTATAACAGGAAAACACTGCTCTCTACCCTCTCTATGATAACTATAGGTTATAACTAAAGGTTATAACTACAGGTTATAACTACAGGTTATAACTACATGTTATAACTACAGGTTATAACTACAGGTTATAACTACAGGTTATAACAGGAAAAAACTGCTCTCTCTACCCTCCCTATGATAACTATAGGTTATAACTAAAGGTTATAACTACAGGTTATAACAGGAAAACACTGCTCTCTACCCTCTCTATAACTGCAGGTTATAACTACAGGTTATAACTACAGGTTATAACAGGAAAACACTGCTCTCTACCCTCCCTATGATAACTATAGGTTATAACTGCAGGTTATAACTATAGGTTATAACTATAGGTTATAACTGCAGGTTATAACTATAGGTTATAACTACAGGTTATAACAGGAAAACACTGCTCTCTACCCTCTCTATGATAACTACAGGTTATAACTACAGGTTATAACTACAGGTTATAACTACATGTTATAACAGGAAAACACTGCTCTCTCTACCCTCTCTATAACTACAGGTTATAACTACAGGTTATAACTACAGGTTATAACTATAGGTTATAACTACAGGTTATAACTACAGGTTATAACAGGAAAACACTGCTCTCTCTACCCTCCCTATGATAACTATAGGTTATAACTAAAGGTTATAACTACAGGTTATAACAGGAAAACACTGCTCTCTACCCTCTCTATAACTGCAGGTTATAACTACAGGTTATAACTACAGGTTATAACAGGAAAACACTGCTCTCTACCCTCTCTATAACTGCAGGTTATAACTACAGGTTATAACTACAGGTTATAACTACAGGTTATAACAGGAAAACACTGCTCTCTACCCTCTCTATAACTACAGGTTATAACTACAGGTTATAACTACAGGTTATAACAGGAAAACACTGCTCTCTACCCTCTCTATAACTACAGGTTATAACTACAGGTTATAACTACAGGTTATAACAGGAAAACACTGCTCTCTCACCCTCTCTATAACTGCAGGTTATAACTACAGGTTATAACTGCAGGTTATAACTACAGGTTATAACAGGAAAACACTGCTCTCTACCCTCCCTATGATAACTATAGGTTATAACTGCAGGTTATAACTACAGCTTATAACTATAGGTTATAACTACAGGTTATAACTACAGGTTATAACTATAGGTTATAACTGCAGGTTATAACTATAGGTTATAACTACAGGTTATAACAGGAAACACTGCTCTCTACCCTCTCTATGATAACTACAGGTTATAACTACAGGTTATAACTACAGGTTATAACTACATGTTATAACAGGAAAACACTGCTCTCTCTACCCTCTCTATAACTACAGGCTATAACTACAGGTTATAACTACAGGTTATAACTATAGGTTATAACTACAAGTTATAACTACAGGTTATAACAGGAAAACACTGCTCTCTCTACCCTCCCTATGATAACTATAGGTTATAACTACAGGTTATAACTACAGGTTATAACTATAGGTTATAACTACAGGTTATAACAGGAAAACACTGCTCTCTACCCTCTCTATGATAACTACAGGTTATAACTACAGGTTATAACTACAGGTTATAACTACATGTTATAACAGGAAAACACTGCTCTCCCTACCCTCTCTATAACTACAGGCTATAACTACATGTTATAACTACAGGTTATAACTACAGGTTATAACAGGAAAAAACTGCTCTCTCTACCCTCCCTATGATAACTATAGGTTATAACTAAAGGTTATAACTACATGTTATAACAGGAAAACACTGCTCTCTCTACCCTCTCTATAACTACAGGCTTTAACTACAGGTTATAACTACAGGTTATAACTATAGGTTATAACTAAAAGTTATAACTACAGGTTATAACTGTAGGTTATAACAGGAAAACACTGCTCTCTACCCTCTCTATAACTACAGGTTATAACTACAGGTTATAACTATAGGTTATAACAGGAAAACACTGCTCTCTACCCTCCCTATGATAACTATAGGTTATAACTGCAGGTTATAACTACAGGTTATAACTACAGGTTATAACTGCAGGTTATAACTACAGGTTATAACAGGAAAACACAGCTTTATACAGAGGATGGATAAAGATAACCCCCAAGCACTTTTCTTCCCAGAGCTCAAAGCCATCCCTCCGTGCCATGTCTGTTGTCCGGTAAATGGTACTCCAATAACGCTCTCTGACCACTGATTCATGGGTCTGAACGAGAGGCCAGCTGTCTGTGTGTAACCGATGTGAAACGGCTAGCTTAGTTAGCGGTGGTGCTCGCTAACAGCGTTTCAATCGGGTGACGTCACTCGCTCTGAGACCTAGAAGCACTTGTTCCCTTTTGCTCTGCAAGGGCCGCGGGCTTTTTTTGTGGTGCGATGGGTAACGATGCTTCGTGGGTGTCAGTTGTTGATGTGTGCAGAGGGTCCCCTTGTTCAACCGAGGCCCTTCCCAGTGTCCTGGACACGGTAAAGTGTTGACAGAGATCGTTTTGTTTACAGAGAAAACGCCAAAGACACGTGAAAGAGTCAGACACAAGGACTAACCTGTGTTGATTGGACTCGTTGTTGAGCCGTACGTCTGTTGTGCTCAGACTTTCACAGCCTGGTGCAACTCTCACCTGAGGAAGGCTGGGACTGGGATTGAGAACATCGAGGAGGACTTCAGGAACGGACTGAAACTCATGCTGCTGCTGGAAGTCATTTCTGGTATGTGTGTGTGTGTGTGTGTGTGTGTGTGTGTGTGTGTGTGTGTGTGTGTGGCTACCCACTGATAGTTATTCTGAAAGGTGTGCCCGATACGTCAATACAGCCGCACGTCTCCTCTTCCTCAGGTGAATGACTTCACATGTCTCCTCTTCCTCAGGTGAAAGACTTCCCAAACCAGACAGAGGGAAAATGCGCTTCCACAAGATAGCCAACGTCAACAAGGCTCTGGATTACATCACCAGCAAAGGAGTCAAGCTGGTCTCCATTGGAGCTGAAGGTATATTATAGCTCTATTTCACCACAGCTGAAGGTATATTATAGCTCTATTTCACCACAGCTGAAGGTATATTATAGCTCTATTTCACCACAGCTGAAGGTACATTATAGCTCTATTTCACCACAGCTGAAGGTATATCTATTTCACCACAGCTGAAGGTATCTTATAGCTCTATTTCACCACAGCTGAAGGTATCTTATAGCTCTATTTCACCACAGCTGAAGGTACATTATAGATCTATTTCACCACAGCTGAAGGTATATCTATTTCACCACAGCTGAAGGTATATTATAGCTCTATTTCACCACAGCTGAAGGTACATTATAGCTCTATTTCACCACAGCTGAAGGTATATCTATTTCACCACAGCTGAAGGTATCTTATAGCTCTATTTCACCACAGCTGAAGGTATCTTATAGCTCTATTTCACCACAGCTGAAGGTACATTATAGCTCTATTTCACCACAGCTGAAGGTACATTATAGATCTATTTCACCACAGCTGAAGGTATATTATAGCTCTATTTCACCACAGCTGAAGGTATATTATAGATCTATTTCACCACAGCTGAAGGTATATCTATTTCACCACAGCTGAAGGTATATTATAGCTCTATTTTACCACAGCTGAAGGTATATCTATTTCACCACAGCTGAAGGTATCTTATAGATCTATTTCACCACAGCTGAAGGTATATCTATTTCACCACAGCTGAAGGTACATTATAGCTCTATTTCACCACAGCTGAAGGTATATTATAGATCTATTTCACCACAGCTGAAGGTATATTATAGATCTATTTCACCACAGCTGAAGGTATATTATAGCTCTATTTCACCACAGCTGAAGGTACATTATAGCTCTATTTCACCACAGCTGAAGGTATATTATAGCTCTATTTCACCACAGCTGAAGGTATATTATAGCTCTATTTCACCACAGCTGAAGGTATATTATAGCTCTATTTCACCACAGCTGAAGGTACATTATAGCTCTATTTTACCACAGCTGAAGGTATATTATAGATCTATTTCACCACAGCTGAAGGTATATTATAGATCTATTTCACCACAGCTGAAGGTACATTATAGCTCTATTTCACCACAGCTGAAGGTATATTATAGCTCTATTTCACCACAGCTGAAGGTATATTATAGATCTATTTCACCACAGCTGAAGGTATATTATAGCTCTATTTTACCACAGCTGAAGGTATATTATAGATCTATTTCACCACAGCTGAAGGTATATTATAGCTCTATTTCACCACAGCTGAAGGTATGTTATAGATCTATTTCACCACAGCTGAAGGTATATTATAGATCTATTTCACCACAGCTGAAGGTATATTATAGATCTATTTCACCACAGCTGAAGGTATATTATAGCTCTATTTCACCACATAATTACATTTTGTGCCCGGATATAAAACGTCTGTTTTGGTAGATGTGTGAACATATCAAAATACTGAAACTTACAAAATACCAGCTGTTAACTTTAAAATGATGGAATGAATTACCCAAAGAGAGTGTAAAGAAGATTTTCAGTGCTTGTTACTTTTTAGTCCGCAAAAACACTACAGTTAATACTATAGTATTTATAACACAGTATACTATAGTATTTATACCACAGTATACTATAGTATTTACACCACAGTATACTATAGTATTTATACCACAGTATACTATAGTATTTACACCACAGTATACTATAGTATTTATACCACAGTATACTATAGTATTTATACCACAGTATACTATAGTATTTATACCACAGTATACTATAGTATTTATACCACAGTATACTATAGTATTTACACCACAGTATACTATAGTATTTACACACAGCATATACTATAGTATTTATACCACAGTATACTATAGTATTTTATACCACAGCATATATTTATAGTATTTATACCACAGTATACTATAATATTTATACCACAGCATACTATAGTATTTATACCACATTATACAGTATTTATACCATACTATTTTATTTACACCACAGTATACTATAATATTTATACCACAGTATACTATAGTATTTATACCACAGTATACTATAGTATTTATACAGTATACTATAGTTTTTATACCACAGTATACTATAGTATTTATACCACGGTATACTATAGTATTTTTTATATTTATACCACGGTATACTATAGTATTTATACCACAGTATACTATAGTATTTATACCCACAGTATGCTATAGTATTTACACTATAGTATTTACACCACAGTATACTATAATATTTACACCACAGTATACTATAATATTTATACCACAGTATACTATAGTATTTATACCACAGTATACTATAGTATTTATACCACAGTATAATATTTTATACCACAGTATACTATAGTATTTATACCACGGTATACTATAGTATTTATGCCACAGTATACTATAGTATTTATACCACGGTATACTATAGTATTTACACCACAGTATACTATAGTATTTTCCACAGTATACTATAGTATTTATACCACAGTATACTATAGTATTTATACCGCAGTATACTATAGTATTTATACCACAGTATTCTATAGCATTTGTTTAATATGTGCTCTGTGTGTCATTTAACATTGCATGTAGTTTGTATTCCAGTATATTATATCGGCCATCCAATAAGACAAACTTAATGGAGGAATAGAGAACACAGGGGCCTGGTTGAGAAAGACCGGGACGTCTCCGTGACGACTGCATTACTGACCTGTTTCTCCTGCAGAGATTGTGGACGGCAACATTAAGATGACTCTGGGAATGATCTGGACCATCATTCTGCGCTTCGCAATCCAGGACATCACAGTGGAAGGTTAGTTAATATAGTCATGTAGTTATAGTGTATAGTATGTTATCTCCATGGGAGGTTAGTTAATATAGTCATGTAGTTATAGTGTATAGTATGTTATCTCCATGGGAGGTTAGTTAATATAGTCATGTAGTTATAGTGTATAGTATGTTATCTCCAAGGTTAGTTAATATAGTCATGTAGTTATAGTGTATAGTATGTTATCTCCATGGGAGGTTAGTTAATATAGTCATGTAGTTATAGTGTATAGTATGTTATCTCCAAGGTTAGTTAATATAGTCATGTAGTTATAGTGTATAGTATGTTATCTCCAAGGTTAGTTAATATAGTCATGTAGTTATAGTGTATAGTATGTTATCTCCATGGGAGGTTAGTTAATATAGTCATGTAGTTATAGTGGTATGTATAGTGTATAGTATGTTATCTCCAAGGTTAGTTAATATAGTCATGTAGTTATAGTGTATAGTATGTTATCTCCATGGTTAGTTAATATAGTCATGTAGTTATAGTGTATAGTATGTTATCTCCATGGGAGGTTAGTTAATATAGTCATGTATTTATAGTGGTATGTATAGTGTATAGTATGTTATCTCCATGGAAGGTTAGTTAATATAGTCATGTAGTTATAGTGTATAGTATGTTATCTCCATGGGAGGTTAGTTAATATAGTCATGTAGTTATAGTGTATAGTATGTTATCTCCATGGGAGGTTAGATAATATAGTCATGTAGTTATAGTGTATAGTATGTTATCTCCATGGGAGGTTAGTTAATATAGTCATGTAGTTATAGTGTATAGTATGTTATCTCCATGGGAGGTTAGTTAATATAGTCATGTAGTTATAGTGTATAGTATGTTATCTCCAAGGTTAGTTAATATAGTCATGTAGTTATAGTGTATAGTATGTTATCTCCATGGGAGGTTAGTTAATATAGTCATGTAGTTATAGTGTATAGTATGTTATCTCCATGGGAGGTTAGTTAATATAGTCATGTAGTTATAGTGTATAGTATGTTATCTCAGTGGGAGGTTAGTTAATATAGTCATGTAGTTATAGTGTATAGTATGTTATCTCCAAGGTTAGTTAATATAGTCATGTAGTTAGGTTAGTGTAATATAGTCATGGGAGGTTAGTAATATAGTATGTAGTTATAGTGTATAGTATGTTATCTCCATGGGAGGTTAGATAATATAGTCATGTAGTTATAGTGTATAGTATGTTATCTCCATGGGAGGTTAGTTAATATAGTCATAGTTATAGTTATAGTGTATAGTATGTTATCTCCAAGGAGGTTAGTTAATATAGTCATGTAGTTATAGTGTAGTATGTCCATGTAGTTAATATAGTCATGTAGTTATAGTGTATAGTATGTTATCTCCATGGGAGGTTAGATAATATAGTCATAGTTATAGTTATAGTGTATAGTATGTTATCTCCATGGAAGGTTAGTTAATATAGTCATGTAGTTATAGTGTATAGTATGTTATCTCCATGGGAGGTTAGTTAATATAGTCATGTAGTTTATAGTGTATAGTATGTTATCTCCATGGAAGGTTAGTTAATATAGTCATGTAGTTATAGTGTATAGTATGTTATCTAGGAGGTTAGTTAAAATAGTCATGTAGTTATAGTGTATAGTATTTATAGTTATAGTGTATAGTATGTTATGTCCATATGGAGGTTTAGTATAGTCATTTTAATATAGTCATGTATGTTATCTCCAAGGTTAGTTAATATAGTCATAGTTATAGTGTATAGTATGTTATCTCCATAGGGAGGTTAGTTAATATAGTCATGTAGTTATAGTGTATAGTATTTTATCTCCATGGGAGGTTAGTTAATATAGTCATGTAGTTATAGTGTATAGTATGTTATCTCCATGGGAGGTTAGTTAATATAGTCATGTAGTTATAGTGGTATGTATAGTGTATAGTATGTTATCTCATCAGTTAATATAGTCATGTAGTTATAGTGTAAGGTTCCATGGGAGGTTAGTTAATATAGTCATGTAGTTATATAGTATGTTATCTCAAGGTTAGTTAATATAGTCATGTAGTTATAGTGGTAGTGTATATATGTGTTATAGTGTATGTTATCTCCAAGGAAGGTTAGTTAATATAGTCATGTAGTTATAGTGTATAGTATGTTATCTCCATGGGAGGTTAGATAATATAGTCATGTAGTTATAGTGTATATAGTGTATTATCTCCATGGAAGGTTAGTTAATATAGTCATGTAGTTATAGTGTATAGTATGTTATCTCCAAGGTTAGTTAATATAGTCATGTAGTTATAGTGGTATGTATAGTGTATAGTATGTTATCTCCATGGGAGGTTAGTTAATATAGTCATGTAGTTATAGTGTATAGTATGTTATCTCCATGGGAGGTTGATAATATATAGTATAGTTATCTCCAGTGTATAGTATGTTATCTCCATGGGAGGTTAGTTAATATAGTCATGTAGTTATAGTGTATAGTATGTTATCTCCATGGGAGGTTAGTTAATATAGTCATGTAGTTATAGTGGTGTATAGTGTATAGTATGTTATCTCCAAGGAAGGTTAGTTAATATAGTCATGTAGTTATAGTGTATAGTATGTTATCTCCATGGGAGGTTAGTTAATATAGTCATGTAGTTATAGTGTATAGTATGTTATCTCCAAGGTTAGTTAATATAGTCATGTAGTTATAGTGTAGTATGTTATCTCCATGGGAGGTTAGTTAATATAGTCATGTAGTTATAGTGTATAGTATGTTATCTCCATGGGAGGTTATGTTAATATAGTCATGTAGTTATAGTGTATAGTATGTTATCTCCATGGGAGGTTAGTTATATAGTCATAGTCATGTGGTATGTATAGTGTATAGTATGTTATCTCCATGGGAGGTTAGTTAATATAGTCATGTAGTTATAGTGTATAGTATGTTATCTCCATGGGAGGTTAGTTAATATAGTCATGTAGTTATAGTGGTATGTATAGTGTATAGTATGTTATCTCCAAGGTTAGATAATATATAATGTAGTTATAGTGTATAGTATGTTATCTCCATGGGGAGGTTAGTTAATATAGTCATGTAGTTATAGTGTATAGTATGTTATCTCCATGGGAGGTTAGATAATATAGTCATGTAGTTATAGTGGTTATCTCCATGGGAGGTTAGATAATATAGTGTATAGTATGTTATCTCCAAGGTTAGTTAATATAGTCATGTAGTTATAGTGTATAGTATGTTATCTCCATGGGAGGTTAGTTAATATAGTCATGTAGTTATAGTGTATAGTATGTTATCTCCATGGGAGGTTAGTAATATAGTCATGTAGTTATAGTGTATGTATGTTATCTCCATGGGAGGTTAGTTAATATAGTCATGTAGTTATAGTGTATAGTATGTTATCTCCATGGTGAGGTTAGTTAGTTAATATAGTCATGTAGTTATAGTGTATAGTATGTTATCTCCAAGGAAGGTTAGTTAATATAGTCATGTAGTTATAGTGTAGTATGTTATCTCAGTGGAGGTTAATAATATAGTCATGTAGTTATAGTGTATAGTATGTTATCTCCATGGGAGGTTAGTTAATATAGTCATGTAGTTATAGTGTATAGTATATTATCTCCAAGGGTTAATATAGTCATGTAGTTATAGTATGTATAGTGTATAGTATGTTATCTCCATGGAAGGTTAGTTAATATAGTCATGTAGTTATAGTGTATAGTATGTTATCTCCATGGGAGGTTAGTTAATATAGTCATGTAGTTATAGTGTATAGTATGTTATCTCCATGGGAGGTTAGTTAATATAGTCATGTAGTTATAGTGGTATGTATAGTGTATAGTATGTTATCTCCATGGGAGGTTAGTTAATATAGTCATGTAGTTATAGTGTATAGTATGTTATCTCCATGGGAGGTTAGTTAATATAGTCATGTAGTTATAGTGTATAGTATGTTATCTCCATGGAAGGTTAGTTAATATAGTCATGTAGTTATAGTGTATAGTATGTTATCTCCAAGGTTAGTTAATATAGTCATGTAGTTATAGTGGTATGTATAGTGTATAGTATGTTATCTCCATGGAAGGTTAGTTAATATAGTCATGTAGTTATAGTGTATAGTATGTTATCTCCATGGGAGGTTAGATAATATAGTCATGTAGTTATAGTGGTATGTATAGTGTATAGTATGTTATCTCCAAGGTTAGTTAATATAGTCATGTAGTTATAGTGTATAGTATGTTATCTCCATGGGAGGTTAGATAATATAGTCATGTAGTTATAGTGGTATGTATAGTGTATAGTATGTTATCTCCAAGGTAAGTTAATATAGTCATGTAGTTATAGTGTATAGTATGTTATCTCTATGGAAGGTTAGTTAATATAGTCATGTAGTTATAGTGTATAGTATGTTATCTCCATGGGAGGTTAGATAATATAGTCATGTAGTTATAGTGTATAGTATGTTATCTCCATGGAAGGTTAGTTAATATAGTCATGTAGTTATAGTGTATAGTATGTTATCTCCATGGGAGGTTAGTTAATATAGTCATGTAGTTATAGTGTATAGTATGTTATCTCCAAGGTTAGTTAATATAGTCATGTAGTTATAGTGTATAGTATGTTATCTCCAAAAGGAAGGTTAGTTAATATAGTCATGTAGTGGTATGTATAGTGTATAGTATGTTATCTCCATGGGAGGTTAGTTAATATAGTCATGTAGTTATAGTGTATAGTATGTTATCTCCATGGGAGGTTAGTTAATATAGTCATGTAGTTAGTAGTATAGTGTATAGTATGTTATCTCCATGGGAGGTTAGTTAATATAGTCATGTAGTTATAGTGTATAGTATGTTATCTCCATGGGAGGTTAGATAATATAGTCATGTAGTTATAGTGGTATGTATAGTGTATAGTATGTTATCTCCATGGAAGGTTAGTTAATATAGTCATGTAGTTATAGTGTATAGTATGTTATCTCCATGGGAGGTTAGTTAATATAGTCATGTAGTTATAGTGTATAGTATGTTATCTCCATGGGAGGTTAGTTAATATAGTCATGTAGTTATAGTGTATAGTATGTTATCTCCATGGGAGGTTAGTTAATATAGTCATGTAGTTATATGGTATGTATAGTATGTTATCTCCATGGAGTTAGTTAATATTATCTCCATGGGAGGTTAGATAATATAGTCATGTAGTTATAGTGTATAGTATGTTATCTCCATGGAGGTTAGTTAATATAGTCATGTAGTTATAGTGTATAGTATGTTATCTCCAAGGAAGGTTAGTTAATATAGTCATGTTAGTTATAGTAATATGTTATCTCCATGGGAGGTTAGATAATATAGTCATGTAGTTATAGTGTATAGTATGTTATCTCCATGGGAGGTTAGTTAATATAGTCATGTAGTTATAGTGTATAGTATGTTATCTCCATGGGAGGTTAGTTAATATAGTCATGTAGTTATAGTGTATAGTATGTTATCTCCATGGAAGGTTAGTTAATATAGTCATGTAGTTATAGTGTATAGTATGTTATCTCCAAGGAAGGTTAGTTAATATAGTCATGTAGTTATAGTGTATAGTATGTTATCTCCATGGGAGGTTAGTTAATATAGTCATGTAGTTATAGTGTATAGTATGTTATCTCCAAGGTTAGTTAATATAGTCATGTAGTTATAGTGTATAGTATGTTATCTCCATGGGAGGTTAGTTAATATAGTCATGTAGTTATAGTGTATAGTATGTTATCTCCATGGGAGGTTAGTTAATATAGTCATGTAGTTATAGTGTATAGTATGTTATCTCCATGGGAGGTTAGTTAATATAGTCATGTAGTTATAGTGTATAGTATGTTATCTCCATGGGAGGTTAGTTAATATAGTCATGTAGTTATAGTGTATAGTATGTTATCTCCATGGGAGGTTAGTTAATATAGTCATGTAGTTATAGTGGTATGTATAGTGTATAGTATGTTATCTCCATGGGAGGTTAGTTAATATAGTCATGTAGTTATAGTGTATAGTATGTTATCTCCATGGGAGGTTAGTTAATATAGTCATGTAGTTATAGTGTATAGTATGTTATCTCCATGGGAGGTTAGTTAATATAGTCATGTAGTTATAGTGTATAGTATGTTATCTCCATGGAAGGTTAGTTAATATAGTCATGTAGTTATAGTGTATAGTATGTTATCTCCATGGGAGGTTAGTTAATATAGTCATGTAGTTATAGTGTATAGTATGTTATCTCCATGGAGGTTAGTTAATATAGTCATGTAGTTATAGTATGTATAGTATGTTATCTCCATGGGAGGTTAGTTAATATAGTCATGTAGTTATAGTGTATAGTATGTTATCTCCATGGGAGGTTAGTTAATATAGTCATGTAGTTATAGTGTATAGTATGTTATCTATGGTTAGTTATGTTATCATGTAGTTATAGTGTATAGTATGTTATCTCCAAGGAAGGTTAGTTAATATAGTCATGTAGTTATAGTGTATAGTATGTTATCTGTGGGAGGTTAGATAATATAGTCATGTAGTTATATGTATAGTATGTTATTCCATGGGAGTTAGGTATGTAGTTATAGTGTATAGTATGTTATCTAGGTTAGTTAATATAGTCATGTAGTTATAGTGTATAGTATGTTATCTCCATGGGAGGTTAGTTAATATAGTCATGTAGTTATAGTGTATAGTATGTTATCTCCATGGGAGGTTAGTTAATATAGTCATGTAGTTATAGTGTATAGTATGTGGGAGGTTAGTTAATATAGTCATGTAGTTATAGTGTATAGTATGTTATCTCCAAGGGAGGTTAGTTAATATAGTCATGTAGTTATAGTGTATAGTATGTTATCTCCATGGGAGGTTAGTTAATATAGTCATGTAGTTATAGTGTATAGTATGTTATCTCCAAGGAAGGTTAGTTAATATAGTCATGTAGTTATAGTGTATAGTATGTTATCTCCATGGGAGGTTAGTTAATATAGTCATGTAGTTATAGTGTATAGTATGTTATCTCCATGGAAGGTTAGTTAATATAGTCATGTAGTTATAGTGTATAGTATGTTATCTCCATGGGAGGTTAGATAATATAGTCATGTGTTATAGTGTTATAGTGTATAGTATGTTATCTCCATGGGAGGTTAGTTAATATAGTCATGTAGTTATAGTGTATAGTATGTTATCTCCATGGGAGGTTAGTTAATATAGTCATGTAGTTATAGTGTATAGTATGTTATCTCCATGGAGGTTAGTTAATATAGTCATGTAGTTATAGTGTATAGTATGTTATCTCCATGGGAGGTTAGTTAATATAGTCATGTAGTTATAGTGTATAGTATGTTATCTCCATGGGAGGTTAGTTAATATAGTCATGTAGTTATAGTGTATAGTATGTTATCTCCATGGGAGGTTAGTTAATATAGTCATGTAGTTATAGTGTATAGTGTATGTTATCTCCATGGAAGGTTAGTTAATATAGTCATGTAGTTATAGTGTATAGTATGTTATCTCCATGGGAGGTTAGTTAATATAGTCATGTAGTTATAGTGTATAGTATGTTATCTCCATGGGAGGTTAGTTAATATAGTCATGTAGTTATAGTGTATAGTATGTTATCTCCATGGAGGAGGTTAGTTAATATAGTCATGTAGTTATAGTGTATAGTATGTTATCTCCATGGAGGTTAGTTAATATAGTCATGTAGTTATAGTGTATAGTATGTTATCTCCATGGGAGGTTAGTTAATATAGTCATGTAGTTATAGTGTATAGTATGTTATCTCCATGGAGGTTAGTTAATATAGTCATGTAGTTATAGTGTATAGTATGTTATCTCCATGGAGGTTAGTTAATATAGTCATGTAGTTATAGTGTATAGTATGTTATCTCCAAGGAAGGTTGTTAATATAGTCATGTAGTTATAGTGTATAGTATGTTATCTCCATGGAGGTTAGATAATATAGTCATGTAGTTATAGTGTATAGTATGTTATCTCCATGGGAGGTTAGTTAATATAGTCATGTAGTTATAGTGTATAGTATGTTATCTCCATGGGAGGTTAGTTAATATAGTCATGTAGTTATAGTGTTATAGTGTATAGTATGTTATCTCCATGGGAGGTTAGTTAATATAGTCATGTAGTTATAGTGTATAGTATGTTATCTCCATGGGAGGTTAGTTAATATAGTCATGTAGTTATAGTGTATAGTATGTTATCTCCATGGGAGGTTAGTTAATATAGTCATGTAGTTATAGTAGTTATAGTGTATAGTATGTTATCTCCATGGGAGGTTAGTTAATATAGTCATGTAGTTATAGTGTATAGTATGTTATCTCCATGGGAGGTTATTAATATAGTCATGTAGTTATAGTGTATAGTATGTTATCTCCATGGGAGGTTAGTTAATATAGTCATGTAGTTATAGTGTATAGTATGTTATCTCCATGGGAGGTTAGTTAATATAGTCATGTAGTTATAGTGTATAGTATGTTATCTCCATGGGAGGTTAGTTAATATAGTCATGGTTATAGTATGTATAGTGTTATAGTAGTTATAGTATGTTATAGTTATATGAGGTTAGTTAATATAGTCATGTAGTTATAGTGTATAGTATGTTATCTCCATGGGAGGTTAGTTAATATAGTCATGTAGTTATAGTGTATAGTATGTTATCTCCATGGGAGGTTAGTTAATATAGTCATGTAGTTATAGTGTATAGTATGTTATCTCCATGGAGGTTAGTTAATATAGTCATGTAGTTATAGTGTATAGTATGTTATCTCCATGGGAGGTTAGTTAATATAGTCATGTAGTTATAGTGTATAGTATGTTATCTCCATGGAAGGTTAGTTAATATAGTCATGTAGTTATAGTGTATAGTATGTTATCTCCATGGAGGTTAGTTAATATAGTCATGTAGTTATAGTATAGTATGTTATCTCCATGGAAGGTTAGTTAATATAGTCATGTAGTTATAGTGTATAGTATGTTATCTCCATGGGAGGTTAGTTAATATAGTCATGTAGTTATAGTGTATAGTATGTTATCTCCATGGAGGTTAGTTAATATAGTCATGTAGTTATAGTGTATAGTATGTTATCTCCAAGGGAGGTTAGTTAATATAGTCATGTAGTTATAGTGTATAGTATGTTATCTCCATGGGAGGTTAGTTAATATAGTCATGTAGTTATAGTGTATAGTATGTTATCTCCATAGATAATATAGTCAGGTTATAGTGTAATATAGTCATGTAGTTATAGTGTTATAGTATGTTATCTCCATGGGAGGTTAGATAATATAGTCATGTAGTTATAGTGTATAGTATGTTATCTCCATGGAGGTTAGTTAATATAGTCATGTAGTTATAGTGTATAGTATGTTATCTCCATGGAGGTTAGTTAATATAGTCATGTAGTTATAGTGTATAGTATGTTATCTCCAAGGTTAGTTAATATAGTCATGTAGTTATAGTGTATAGTATGTTATCTCCATGGGAGGTTAGTTAATATAGTCATGTAGTTATAGTGTATAGTATGTTATCTCCATGGAGGTTAGTTAATATAGTCATGTAGTTATAGTGTATAGTATGTTATCTCCATGGGAGGTTAGTTAATATAGTCATGTAGTTATAGTGTATAGTATGTTATAGTTAATATAGTCATGTAGTTATAGTGTATAGTAGGTCCATGGGAGGTTAGTTAATATAGTCATGTAGTTATAGTGTTATAGTAGTATGTTATCTCCATGGGAGGTTAGTTAATATAGTCATGTAGTTATAGTGTATAGTATGTTATCTCCATGGGAGGTTAGTTAATATAGTCATGTAGTTATAGTGTATAGTATGTTATCTCCATGGGAGGTTAGTTAATATAGTCATAGTTATAGTTATAGTGTATAGTATGTTATCTCCATGGAGGTTAGTTAATATAGTCATGTAGTTATAGTGTATAGTATGTTATCTCCATGGGAGGTTAGTTAATATAGTCATGTAGTTATAGTGTATAGTATGTTATCTCCAAGGTTAGTTAATATAGTCATGTAGTTATAGTGTATAGTATGTTATCTCCATGGGAGGTTAGTTAATATAGTCATGTAGTTATAGTGTATAGTATGTTATCTCCATGGGAGGTTAGTTAATATAGTCATGTAGTTATAGTGTATAGTATGTTATCTCCATGGGAGGTTAGTTAATATAGTCATGTAGTTATAGTGTATAGTATGTTATCTCCATGGGAGGTTAGTTAATATAGTCATGTAGTTATAGTGTATAGTATGTTATCTCCATGGGAGGTTAGTTAATATAGTCATGTAGTTATAGTGGTATGTATAGTATGTTATCTCCATGGGAGGTTAGTTAATATAGTCATGTAGTTATAGTGTATAGTATGTTATCTCCATGGGAGGTTAGTTAATATAGTCATGTAGTTATAGTGTATAGTATGTTATCTCCATGGGAGGTTAGATAATATAGTCATGTAGTTATAGTGTATAGTATGTTATCTCCATGGAGGTTAGTTAATATAGTCATGTAGTTATAGTGTATAGTATGTTATCTCCATGGGAGGTTAGTTAATATAGTCATGTAGTTATAGTATGTATGTATAGTATGTTATCTCATGGGAGGTTAGATAAAATAGTCATGTTATCTCCAGGTTAGTTAATATAGTCATAGTAGTTATAGTGTATAGTATGTTATCTCCATGGGAGGTTAGTTAATATAGTCATGTAGTTATAGTGTATAGTATGTTATCTCCATGGGAGGTTAGTTAATATAGTCATGTAGTTATAGTGTATAGTATGTTATCTCCATGGGAGGTTAGATAATATAGTCATAGTTATAGTTATAGTGTATAGTATGTTATCTCCATGGGAGGTTAGTTAATATAGTCATGTAGTTATAGTGTATAGTATGTTATCTCCATGGGAGGTTAGTTAATATAGTCATAGTAGTTATAGTGTATAGTATGTTATCTCCATGGGAGGTTAGTTAATATAGTCATGTAGTTATAGTGTATAGTATGTTATCTCCATGGGAGGTTAGTTAATATAGTCATGTAGTTATAGTGTATAGTATGTTATCTCCATGGGAAGGTTAGTTAATATAGTCATGTAGTTATAGTGTATAGTATGTTATCTCCATGGAGGTTAGTTAATATAGTCATGTAGTTATAGTGTATAGTATGTTATCTCCATGGGAGGTTAGTTAATATAGTCATGTAGTTATAGTGTATAGTATGTTATCTCCATGGGAGGTTAGTTAATATAGTCATGTAGTTATAGTGTATAGTATGTTATCTCCATGGGAGGTTAGTTAATATAGTCATGTAGTTATAGTGTATAGTATGTTATCTCCAAGGTTAGTTAATATAGTCATGTAGTTATAGTGTATAGTATGTTATCTCCATGGAAGGTTAGTTAATATAGTCATGTAGTTATAGTGTATAGTATGTTATCTCCATGGGAGGTTAGTTAATATAGTCATGTAGTTATAGTAATATAGTATGTTATAGTGTATAGTATGGTTATCTAGGTTAGTTAATATAGTCATGTAGTTATAGTGTATAGTATGTTATCTCCATGGGAGGTTAGTTAATATAGTCATGTAGTTATAGTGTATAGTATGTTATTCCATGGATAGGTTAGTTATATATGTTATCCATGGTAGTTATAGTAATATAGTCATGTAGTTATAGTGTATAGTATGTTATCTCCATGGGAGGTTAGTTAATATAGTCATGTAGTTATAGTGTATAGTATGTTATCTCCATGGGAGGTTAGTTAATATAGTCATGTAGTTATAGTGTATAGTATGTTATCTCCATGGAAGGTTAGTTAATATAGTCATGTAGTTATAGTGTATAGTATGTTATCTCCATGGGAGGTTAGTTAATATAGTCATGTAGTTATAGTGTATAGTATGTTATCTCCATGGGAGGTTAGTTAATATAGTCATGTAGTTATAGTGTATAGTATGTTATTAGGTTAGTTAATATAGTCATGTAGTTATAGTGTATAGTATGTTATCTCCATGGGAGGTTAGTTAATATAGTCATGTAGTTATAGTGTATAGTATGTTATCTCCATGGGAGGTTAGTTAATATAGTCATGTAGTTATAGTGTATAGTATGTTATCTCCAAGGTTAGTTAATATAGTCATGTAGTTATAGTGTATAGTATGTTATCTCCATGGGAGGTTAGTTAATATAGTCATGTAGTTATAGTGTATAGTATGTTATCTCCATGGGAGGTTAGTTAATATAGTCATGTAGTTATAGTGTATGGTTATCTATGGGGAGGTTAGTTAATATAGTCATGTAGTAGTTAATATAGTCATGTAGTTATAGTGTATAGTATGTTATCTCAAGGAAGGTTAGTTAATATAGTCATGTAGTTATAGTGTATAGTATGTTATCTCCATGGGAGGTTAGTTAATATAGTCATAGTATGTATAGTATCTCCAAGGTTAGTTAATATAGTCATGTAGTTATAGTGTATAGTATGTTATCTCCATGGGAGGTTAGTTAATATAGTCATGTAGTTATAGTGTATAGTATGTTATCTCCATGGGAGGTTAGTTAATATAGTCATGTAGTTATAGTGTATAGTATGTTATCTCCAAGGAAGGTTAGTTAATATAGTCATGTAGTTATAGTGTATAGTATGTTATCTCCATGGAGGTTAGTTAATATAGTCATGTAGTTATAGTGTATAGTATGTTATCTCCATGGGAGGTTAGTTAATATAGTCATGTAGTTATAGTGTATAGTATGTTATCTCCATGGGAGGTTAGATAATATAGTCATGTAGTTATAGTGTATAGTATGTTATCTCCATGGGAGGTTAGTTAATATAGTCATGTAGTTATAGTGTATAGTATGTTATCTCCATGGGAGGTTAGTTAATATAGTCATGTAGTAGTTATAGTGTATAGTATGTTATCTCCATGGAAGGTTAGTTAATATAGTCATGTAGTTATAGTATAGGTTATCTCCAAGGGTTAGTTAATATAGTCATGTAGTGGTTATAGTGTATAGTATGTTATCTCCATGGAAGGTTAGTTAATATAGTCATGTAGTTATAGTGTACAGTATGTTATCTCCATGGGAGGTTAGTTAATATAGTCATGTAGTTATAGGTTATAGTATGTTATCTCCAAGGTTAGTTAATATAGTCATGTAGTTATAGTGTATAGTATGTTATCTCCAGGAAGGTTAGTTAATATAGTCATGTAGTTATAGTGTATGTATAGTTATAGTATGTTATCTCCAAGGTTAGTAATATAGTCATTTAGTTATAGTATATGTTATCTCCATGGGAGGTTAGTTAATATAGTCATGTAGTTTTAGTGTATAGTATGTTATCTCCATGGGAGGTTAGATAATATAGTCATGTAGTTATAGTGTATAGTATGTTATCTCCATGGGAGGTTAGTTAATATAGTCATGTAGTTATAGTGTATAGTATGTTATCTCCATGGAAGGTTAGTTAATATAGTCATGTAGTTATAGTGTATAGTATGTTATCTCCAAGGTTAGTTAATATAGTTCATAGTGGTATTATAGTGTATAGTATGTTATCTCCATGGGAGGTTAGTTAATATAGTCATGTAGTTATAGTAATATAGTCATGTAGTTATAGTGTATAGTATGGTATCTCCAAGGTTAGTTAATATAGTCATGTAGTTATAGTGTATAGTATGTTATCTCCATGGGAGGTTAGTTAATATAGTCATGTAGTTATAGTGTATAGTATGTTATCTCCATAGCACGCACCGCCACCGCGTTCCTGCACCTGCACACTCTACTTTGCACTGTCCTGCGTTCTACCTGCCGTCCACCAGCCTCACCTGCACTACACTGCCTGCAAGTTTAACATCCACTACTCCACCACCATGCCACAACACACCTGCACCACATACTACTGCGTTTGTTTTACCTAGCCACACTGCCTGCACACACACCACCTGCAACCTGCACCACTGCCTGCCTGCCTCCACTACTACCACCACCTACCTGCACCTGCCGTTAAACTGCACCGTACCTGCCACCACTACCACGTTTTCCACCTGCACCTACCGCATTCTACCACCGTTTTCTGTTTTTCATGCAAACCGTTTCTGCACACCTACCATTTTACACCACCACCTGCCGTTGCCACCACTACCACCTGCACCTGCACCTGCCACCTGCCTGCTGCACTACCACCCACAATCCACCTACCTGCACCTGCGACACGTCACCTACCACCACCACCTCCTGCACCACCTGCACCACCACCACTACACACACCACACCACTACTATCCAATCCTACTGCACTGCCTGCCTGCACTGCCTCCTAAACCGTTTATACACCACCGTTTACTACTACTACCACTGCTGCCTGCACACTGCAGCCGTTAACCACCACCGTTTCTCTACCACCA